>NW_004524744.1:5568226-5570619 GCF_000260255.1 Octodon degus | reverse complement strand
TGCTTTATGGGAGGAATTGTGGTATTTAAACAGCTCTATTCCCAGAGAATTGTAGAACTTGGCATGGGAGAAGGAGGTTATCTGCCAGCCTGATTTTTTCATTTAAGAGCAAAGAATTCTATCTAGTATAAGGCGAGCCAAAGATAAGCAGGATATAGATATGACTCCGGAAATTATTTGAGTAAGAATATTCAGTCATGAAATGTGGTTTATGATAAAGAATGGGAGTGGTTGAATGTCCTGGCCCTCTCAGAGCAGAGAATATTTCTATATGACAAGAGCTTGTCACCATTAAGTTGACACACACTAAAAATCTAGCTAGCTGTGGGGGCTTAGGACAAAGGAGAAAGAGGAGCAAGGACCCTGGAATGGCAGGCCACGTGGGTGAACCAAGCTCTCTTATACCTGTGTCCGGTGGACTATGGTTCCCTCTATCTTTTCTTCCTGCTGTCCCTGGAGTGCTTTCCTTAGGAACCCACTCACACGTCACCTCTGTGACGGACCCTTCTCTGACTCTCCAATCAGCTTTCTGCTCTTTGCTGCTGTGCACACTGGATATGTTTGGTTTTCGCCACATATCTTATTTTTATAATTATGGCACAACTACTACATGCCAAGCACTGTAAACATAAAGGTAAATGAGATGACATAGTGGTCTCTATGGGCTTCCCAGTCCAGTAAATGAAACAGTGAAACTGGCAAATGGATCTGAAGGACATGCTGTACAAGAGGATGTGGTAAGGAGCTAGGAGCATCCAGCTGTCTCACATGGAGAGCACAGCTTAGGTAGACTCAAGAGCCTAGGGATGTCTGTGGCTGCCTTTCTACCGAGCTGGTAGCTCGGTGTGTGACTGCTAGCTTTCTCTCCGATTTTTAGCATTAAACTGACACATTTGCAATACTAACCCTATGAACCATATGCCATTCAGGAAATGGCAGGATCCCTTGCCAACCTTGTGCCACTTACTTCCAAGCTTGACCAAGACTCACTTTTGGATGATTGCTCTCATGATCCAGATTGAAGTTCCTGACTTGCATCCACTATAATACACATCCTTCTTTGAGGTTTGGGTTGTGAGCACCTCCTAGACCTCCTTCTCTACACTGCTGCTGGTGTAGCTTCTCACCTGGCCCTGGATTCTTCCCGGTAGACTCACTTCCTAAATGGATCCTGTTCTCGTTATGCAGCGCTTTTGTCTTTTCAGGCAGTGGTTGTCAGTGGAAATACATGCCAGAGTCACCCAGGGAAGGTTTTTCTAAGTATGCATCCTCATCCTGGCTCACACTCTCAAGCAAAACATTGATTGAGTCTACAGTAGGCCCAGGCAAATAAGCATATATATGTAGGAAACACTTCCTTGGTGACTCTGTTGAAACCCTTTGCCAAAGGTGAGTGAACCAACATCAACATGACCTGAATTCCTTCTGGAAGTCACCAGTATGTACTTGGACTTCCTACTGCTAGACTATTTGCCCCTCAAAACTGTTTTTCTCTCCTTTCATAGTCATAGGATTATGACAAGCATCTGCCCACCAAGATGGGTGTTAAATTTCCCACTCTCTCACAGTTGGTTGTAGCATATGACAGTAAATTCTCCTAACAGTAAGTAGATGTTATTTTTGCTGCTTCTGGTCTTTTGGGTTTTTCCTTCCTCACTTGGATGGATCTGTGCCTTCACCTGGGAGACACAGGTCTTCAAAGATAGTAAGAAGCACTCCCTGTCTTTGTGTCCTTCTTCTGGATTGAAAAACAGCTTTAGAAGCCACAACTGAACTGCTGTCATCCCAGCACTCTGAACTAGAAGCAGAGGTGTCAGCAAAACTGAACCCTCACCCCAGTCTGTTCCATAAGGGAAAGATGAAATTCTATGTATTCTGTGTATGCACAATTTCTGCCTGTCTTTGGCTTCTGCTGTTGGTTTCTACTGACAGGCATGCTTCCAGCAATGTAATCAAAACATTTTTATCTCAAAAGAAGAGCCAAAGGTAATTTAATGTCTCCAAAGTTTGGGAGCACTACCTTGGAGAGGTCTACCACCTGGGACCATGCACGAGTGGCCATGGAGCATGCAGCAGCTAAGCAAACAGGAAAGCTAAGCTTGCCAGAAGGGCCTCAGTGTGCCAGTATTGAGCTTCACATACACTTTGTGTCTCTAGCCTGGATATTCAAGCACCTTGCTGCCTTAAGAATAATATTATTCACAGAAGCCTTACACTCTAAAAGATGCACCAAAGATCAAAGATATCAATAATGTTGATAGGCGAGGTAGTGCGTCCCTATTATTCCAGCACTCAGGAGAATGAGGCAGGATGATTGCAAGTTTGAGGTCAGCCTGATCTCTATAGTAAATCAAGGCTAGTCTGGACTACAGAACAAGACCCTTTGTCAAAAA
>NW_004524744.1:5563699-5567901 GCF_000260255.1 Octodon degus | reverse complement strand
CAAATCTGCCATTTTGCAGACTTTCTTTTAGTCTAGAGGAAATTAGAGACAGCCAGTAGGCTCTGATCTCTTGCTAAAATTCAGACTGAGCCAAGCGTGGCTCCACAAAGATGTGAGATGTAGTGGTGGGAAAGTCTTGTCTGAGGAAGATTTGGCTATTGGTTGTATATGTAGGCAATTCAGGTATACTGTGGCTCTGTCTTGGTACCATCTGACTAAACTAGCTACTGTTTAAAAGCCATCATAAACTCTGAATGGCCAGGTTTAGAATACAACCCATTTTGCATGCCAGCCTTTGGGATGAATATTTGGAACAGACACCCAAAATTCCCAAAGAGAGACTACACCTTTTACTCACAAGAACTGATAGGCTGTTACTATGGTGGATTTTGTGATAGTCCTGCCTCTCTCCCATGGTCACCAAGATGACAGAACAAGAACACATAATGTTACCCTTCTTGTGTTCATTAGGGAGATCCCTGCCTCTCTATTGTAAAACTTAGTCTCTGATTCAGTCTACACCAGGTGACAATTTGTCTCATGTGTCTAAAACCTGTTTTTCAAATTCTTTCTTGTCCAGAAGTATCCTACCTCTGCTCCTTATGCTAGTACTGATGGTCCATGGAATGTATTAGTGGAATTCTTGCCCCTTCTACCTATAACACGCCTCGCCTTGTATCTCAACACTGTTATACCTGTATGTAATGGTTAAAAGCACTCCTTCATACAGAAAAGCTACAGCTTCTCTCCCTAATTTTTATTTTTTTCCATAAATTTATTGAGAAACAAATAGCAATGAGACAGTTTCAAACCAAATTGGTAGGACAGTTTCAATAATTAACACATTGTATAATTCTTTTTTTTGGGGGGGTGGTTTGCAATTTTTTTTTCAACAGATAATACACTGCATATATTCTTCTTAGTGGTTAATTGCTGTACAAGATGCGGACTTGTGATCCTATTTACAAACACCATTAGAACAAATCATTCTATTCATTAACAGAATGTAACTATATATCTGTCCCAACCACTTTGAATACACAGATACAAAATGGACATTCATCTGTATGCCCCATTTTTTCTAAGTTCTGTTATTGAATATTATAGGTGTGTAAACTCAGCAAAATATTCTAAAAGAGTCCAGTAGCCCATAATAGCATTGGGTCTTCTGTTTCACTGGCAATGTCAGAAATTATTGACCTGAGTCCCCCACAGCTCAACTTAACAGCATGGCTTTATTTCTTATAATTTCGTCTTCATACTTTTCTGCTGGATGGTTAAGACCAAGGTAAAGCAGGACCTATGCAACAAGAGTTGTAGCTTTTTGGTCTGAGAAGGTCAGTGAAATGCCCTCAGGATTTGTCCTGAGATCCTGTACCTCAGATTGTAGAACCTTTATCAGTGCAGCATGTGGATGAGTCACGGCCAATGCTTGGCCAATGTGCTCTCTGTGAAAGCCTGAGAGAGTATCTTCTCCCCATGTGACTCTCCTTAGGCCCACTCTATGTCATTGATCACTTTCCTCTTTGGCCCCATAATCTTCTTGATCAGAAAATTTGGGACACTACCAGGTACATGACGTTACAGTACAAGTTCTCATATGTCCTGAGTCTTAATTGACCTTAGAAGGCTAGGGCCAAAATGTTGGCTTTCCTTGTATCCCACCTTTTTCTCTAATTTTGTTCTGCAAACTTAGGTTGTTAACCATCCAGAAGAAAAGCTTATTGCCTAATTTTTATTACATTTCCAAATGCTATTATTACTTCAGAATCTTAATGTATTTTAGGAAACTACCAGTTCCTTAAGAAGCATGTGAGAAATTCCCTTCTGTGCCAAGAGGCAACTCAGCATTAATTCCTATGGATCCTTCGCACCAAAGGAGCAATCTGAACGAAATAAATTTTCTTTTATTGATTTAAATACAAAGCCTATCCCAGATGAAATCTGGAGAATAAGTTTCTCAAACTATTCAGAAACAAGAAAAATGATATTTCTACTTTTCCCTGCTCCCTATCACATCTGCTCCTCAGAAACTTTGTCACTTCTGTTCTCCATGTAGCTGCCAGAACTGAAGGCTGACAACACAGAATACACAGAAGAGACTTTTTCTGCCAGAGACTTAACTGAACCTTCTAGAACCTAATTTAAGGGAGAAAGATGGGCCTCAGCTCACTACTATCCTCAACCAATCTTTGGTCATGCCATACCCACCAAATGGCAAATGCAGTATTTGTGACCCTTTGCCCAGGGACAGACATCCAAAGACACCAGGAAAGAACTATGGAAAAAGTGTGTATACCAACATTTACCCTGTGCTGGCCTTTTAAATTGAAGAAAACTGTGAACACTGGTAGCATTCAGGGTGTCTGCTAATATCTTCCCCTTTGATTTTGAGCTGTTTGGTTTCACTCTCTCTCCAAAACAACTCACACCTGACTTCAAGCACCACCTGATTTCCAGAGCAGTCACACTCTCTACCTTTCTTACTAAGCTTTTGGATCTTTTCAAAAAAAGTCTTCTTAGTTAGTTCACTCACCCTACTGCCCATGATGCATGTGCAGCTACCCATGCACATACACATGAGTACACAGGCATACATGCAGAGACACAGGACAATGAAAGCATAATGCAAGCTGAGGCATGAGCAGGAATGAGGGGTTAGGTGATAAATAACCTCTTAAATGGTTTGGATTTCATCTTGCAGACCAGGGATTCGCTGATGAATTTTAAGCAGGAGAATGACATTTTAGAAAGTTCTCTCTTTCTAAAGACAATGTCAAAGGTGATTTAGAACTGATTAGCACTAAAAGCTAGTTGTATTGTTCAGGGCTTTTTTTGCGGGGGGGTGGGGCTAGGAGGAATCACTGGAATGAAATACCTGACAGCCATACTTAGATGAGAAGAGGTTTATGTTTGACCCACTGTAGGAGGGGTTTGGGTGTACAGTTGGTTGGTTGTCTCAGAGGTAGAATCATTATGGGAGAAAGGCTCAGTGGAGGAAAGCTTCTGGACTCGTGGCAGCCAGGAGGCAGAGGGAAGGGGAAGAGCCTGAGAGGGAGGGTCCAGGACCCTATAGTCCATGCATCACACCCATGACTCACTTCCTCCCGCTGGGCCCTACCTCCATGTCCTAATAGCGCATTCAGCTGTGAGCTCATCAATGGGTTAACCCATGGATGAGCTTCTTGGTCTCATAATCCAATCACCTCTCCAGTCATCTCTTAATCCAAAAAAGCTGACAATAAAGAATAATTGGCAAGTTTTATCCCAAGCCAGAACTGTGCTATTATGTCACTGTTTCTGGGCCTTTCTTTATTATTTAATTCTAGCTCTTCAGTTTACATTTTATCCACCTCTATGTTCTGCTTTCATGAGTAGATTGCTTGGAACTAAGCCATGAAGGTAAGCTAGATTGGCATAATGTAGGCAAATGGTCTGGAACAACTTGGGAAAGAAATAGCAGAAAGAGAACAATAAAAAAGGGAATACAATGATAGTAAGGGAGACTTTTAGTTGGGAAAAACAGATGGAGAGATGGGGTGGATAAAATGAAGTTGTTGTGGGAAAACACATTCAGGTAAGAGTAGGCAGAAACAGCATAGAAAGAATAGTAAAAACCAACAATGCAGCTACTATGGACATAGAGAAGACAAAGGTGATGAGGCTGTGTAGTTCCAGCAATCAAACTAAACACAAAGAAAAAACTACTATCATGAAGAAGTAAGGAAAACTGCATATAGGTGAGATTTATCTTGCCTGAAGTCTGAGGTTGAAGGTGTAGCTCATGAAAAATAAAATATTTGTGAATATACCTCCGCCTCAGAAGATATGTAAGATGGATAGATATGCTATTTAAGGATGGACAACTTGAGGGAAAGATTTAATTCACATCTTTGAAAAAAAAATGGTGACGCCTAAAACAATCAATTTCTGTTAGATAAAGGGAACTGCTTAAAACAACTAGGGCAATCCCTGACCTGAAATTATACTATAAAACTGCTGTGATAAAATCAGCAAGGTAGTCTGCCAACTTCCTGGAATCCCCAGACCCAGTCCTAGCCCAGGTCCGGTGAGTGTGTGGAGAGCTTCCTGCTACCCTGTGCCAGCGGGACCAGTCCCAGCCCAGGCGCAGCGTGGGCCGGACCCTCTCCCGCCCCCTCGGGCCGCCCCGCACCACTCCGCCATATGTCCCCACCCCTCCC
>NW_004524744.1:5554276-5556420 GCF_000260255.1 Octodon degus | reverse complement strand
GCTGGCTGGCATGTGGTGCTGGGGGATTGAACCGCGGTCCCTGTGCTTTGCTAAGCTTGTTCTAAGTAGGTGCTTTAGACCACTGAGCCATCTCACCAGTCCACAAAAGCCTTCTATCTAGAACATATAAAGAATTAAAAAGATCAGGCACCTGAAGACACCCAGTTCAATAAAGGGAGTCTGAGATGAATATACACTTTTCAAAGGAAGAAATACAAATGGCAAATAAATATATGAAAAAAATGTTCAACATTATTGGTCATTGAAGAAATACAGATTAAAACAACACTGAGATTCCATCTCACCCTAGAAAGAATGGCTAATATCAAGAAGTCAGCCAATAACATATGCTAGAGGGACTGTGGAGAAAAAGGAACACTTTTTCACTGTTGGTGCGAGTGCAGACTGGTACAACCACTACAGAACTCAGTGTGGAGATTCCTTCAAAAGCTAGGATTGGTGGTCCCATTCAAGCAAGCTATTCTCCTCCCAAGTATTTTTCCAGAAGAACTGAAAACCTCATACCACATTGATTTATGTGCACCCGTGTTTATAGCAGTGCAATTTGTCATAGCTAAATCTGGAAACAATCACTAATGCCCATCAGCTGAAGAATGGATAACGAAGATGTTGTATTTTTACACAGTGAAATATTATTTAGCTATTTGAGTCTTTTATCAGTATATGGATGCAACTAGAGAACATATTCTTAAGTGAAATAAATTAGAGTCGCATGTGCAAACTTTGTATGGTCTCCTTAGTGTGAGAACCTGAAAGAGAAAAGTGGAATCTAAAGGATACAATAGATACTGGGAAAAGGGAATGAACTTATTCAAAAGGAAAGAGTTACTGAGTTGAGGAGGAGGACAGGAGAAGGAATAGGGGAAAGAGATTTATCTATGTACGTAAGCAGGATGGTTTGGACTGCTGTACTGTGCATTTCTGCTTGTCTATGGAAAGAGGAGATAATACATAATTTGTTTTGTCTCCTGTTTTTAATTGTACTTTTTCTCTTAATTTTGTATAAATTTTTTTCTTTTGTTGTCTCCTCTTCCCATTTTACATGCATATAAATGGTAAAATGAATAACTGGTTGGAGGACAACACTATGTATCACAACAAATACTGTGAAATTCATGTTACTTTGTTAAGTGAAATTCTGTGCCACTTGTAGTTTATTCTTTTTTTTTTATGCATTTGGTACAGGTTCTACAGGGATTACAGGGACTCACCATAACTCAGACTCATAGTGATCCTCCTGTTTTCAGCCTTCCAAGTTCTGGGATTACAGGTACATGCCACTGCGCCCAGTTCCAATCTCAGTCTCAGCATGCCCCCAGGCGCAGGGCCCGTATGAACCCTGGCAGCTGCAGTTTATTCTGTTTTAATTCTAATGTGTATTCTCTTTAAAAAACAAACAAACAATCAAAAACCAAATAGGTCATAATACAGGATTGAAGTATAGCATTCCCACAGAGTTTATAATATGAAAAGAAAACAAAGATACCAATGAATGCCATTAACAGTAGAAATGTTCCACAGTAAATAACAATATATGTCACATTTAAAGTAAAAAAAAATTCTTTTGAAACTCCAGCTACAGCAACAAATAAATTTTTCCCCTAAAAATGGGCAGGTAAACATTTTGGAAAATGTTAAAATTCTAGGAGAGCAATTCTCCTAAAATTCTAGGGAAACTATTAAGGAGAAGGGTAATCAACTTATGAAATTAAAGTAACAAAGTCAGCTGACACTGGAGGGGAACGTATAACACTGGAAAAATTTACTGTATAACTGACTCATGGCCAGGAAAAGTGAATACAAATGGGAAAAAGGCAAACAAAACTAAGAAAACCAAATAGGAGGAAATAAAATATTTAATAGTAGGCATCAGAGATGGGAAGTGAGCAGCACAGTTACATGTTGAAGAGGGTCCTTGTATTCCTGAGCTTTGCCATCACCAGGACACAATACCTGGCACCCACAAGTGAAAAGAGGAGAGGTTTCATTTGACTAATGGTCTTAGGAAATTCTGTCCATCGCCATCTGGCTCTGAGGCAGTCATTGTGGAAGAAAGCTGCTCAATTTATGGCAACCAGGGAGCAGGGAAAGAGAGGAAGAGACAAAAGGATACCCTTCCAGGT
>NW_004524744.1:5552664-5553981 GCF_000260255.1 Octodon degus | reverse complement strand
ACAAGAGGCTACTACTATTACTGAGATTTTACCTGCAATCATTATTTTTTAAGATTTTACCTGCGAGGCTGACTGAAGAGATTGGCTAGATCAGCAAAGAACATGTTACAAAATTTTATAATATCACACCATGGTGGGAAAAAGATGAAGGAAAATTTCAAGACATTATAAGGAAAGAGGTCAATAGAGTGTGATTTGAATTGAGAATATGATTTTCTTTCATCCAAGAAATTATGATTGTCTTTCTTAAAGACCATGGAAAAGCCTGTAGGGCTGATCTTGACCTTATGCTCAGCTGGTGTGGGCATTTCTAAAATTATTGAGTAAAGAGGATGAAAAGTGGGGAATGTGTGAGGGCCATGAGACAGAGAAGCCAACAGAAGGATTTATTCTATGCACAATCTGTTAACATCTGTATTAGTCAGGGTTATTCCCAAGGAGCAGAAGGAGTCAGGGCTATGAATTAAGAGATTTGTTGCAGGACCTTGGGCATGTGGGTGTTGGGCTGGCCAATCAAATCCACAGTCCTAAGGGCTGGCAGTAGGGAAAGGAAGGCTGGAACTCTCAGGCATGTGCTGAACCTGTTACCACAGCTGCGATTTCTCCTTTATCATGACCTCAGCTCTGCTCTCAAGGCCTTTAAGTAGATTGAATCTGGCCAATGCAGGTTATCTAGGACAATCTCCCTTATGTAAAGTCAGCTGGTTATGAGTTTTAGATACCCTTTCACAATGCCAAATTTATTGGACCTGTTATATAAGCAGTACTGGGGCTGAGGTAGAGCCCCTGTTTTTTCTCTAACACTAAATGTTGATTTCTAGGTTCTTTTTTTTTTTAAAGTCATTTACCTATTAGACCCCTCTAATATTGAGTGTTGATTGGTGGGTTCTTTTTTTAAAAAAAAATCATTTACCCATGCTTATGTTTTTCCTTTGTCCCCATTTTGTGTATCTCCAGATCCTGGCAAGTGACTTCCAAGTGGATCCTGAGTTTGGGCTAGCTCTCTGTTATGAATTTTAATCACAACTATAAAGTGGCTTCTCAATAATAGTTAGGTTAATGTTTAACTGAATGGTTGGGATGGTGGCCTGGCCAGGTTGAAACAATAAAAAAGTGTCACATTCTCTTAAGAAAATTGCAACAATAGAGTATTTAAGTGAAAAGGGGTTATAATTATTGAAAGACAGCCAGGGAGCATACTGATTACTTATTCCATCAAAAGAGAAAGGGAGAATGCACTAAAATGTATGACTAGAAATCAGAAATTCCGGGTGGTGCTATGTCATTCATTCATTCATTCATTCATTCATTCATTCA
>NW_004524744.1:5546465-5550799 GCF_000260255.1 Octodon degus | reverse complement strand
TTCTGGGCCTGCCTAGTGGTTTTTGAAATCATATTTGTTAGGTATCTTTCTCCATTATGCTGTACTTCTTCATGGATCTGTAAGTGATAATAATTGCTCTATCTTTCTGTGCTTTAGTCTGTGTTACAATCTTACAATAATAATAATATATGTTATATGGCAATTCCCTAATAAGAGGACTGCACAGAAGATTAGGTGAATTGTATTTGACAAATTTAATTTTAAAAAGCCAACAGGAATAAACCACATCCCAATGAGATTAAGCACTGACTTAAATCCTCAAAGCGGGAAATCGCTAGAAGGTTAATTCTGCCTTTATCATTGCCCCTTTCCCCACTCCCAGAGGCCGTGGCTGCTGCTGGGAGAACTTGCGCCCTGGAGATTGAGCTCTTGCGAGCCCTTCAGTGAGTGGCAGGGGCACTTCAGCGTGAGTGTATCCCAGTTACTGTTATTGTTTATCTCTCAGTGGGCTCTTGAAAGATCAAGACAATAAAAGCAGATGAAATCTAAGTGAATGAGTTTCTAGGTATGTGGAAGAAAGTGATTGATAGATTTTTAAAAATTCAGGGTTTCCTAGCTTTAGATTTTTTTTTTCCTTTCATGGATAGTTCACCTGAGAAAGTTCCTTTTTTTTTTCCTTTTCAGTAGCATGGATTGAACTCAGGACCTTGCACTTGCCAGGCGGGCTCTTATGCTGCCGAGATATATCCCCAGCCCTCCATTGTTTTTTGACTGGAAGAGGCTGTGTTGGTTTTTCAGGGTATCAGTACCTCGGTTGTGTAACAAAAATTTATCTCAATTTGGAGGGACCGTGGTGCCTATATTTTTAGCCAAACACTATAGATGTGTTCTGTGATGATGCTCAAGGTCAGCATTTTGATGGGATTAGCATTTACACTGATGGACTTTGAATGACACAGATTGCTCTTGATAACTTGAGTGGAGCTTCATTCAGACCACTGAAGGACTTCTTAGAATGAAAATCTGACCTTCCCTAAGAAAGAGAGCTCTGCTATCAGACAGCTTTTGGACTTCTGCAATATGCGCTCTGGCCTGGCTCTACCCTCTGATGTTCCCTTGTGGATTCTGGAATTAGTAAAGTCAAAGTATCTTGAGCCAGTTTTCTTTTCTTTGTTTTTTAATGTATTTGGTTGTTATATGGTTTCACTATGCAGCTCAGACTCATAGTGATTCTCCTGTTTTTAGCCTCCTCCGCACTGGGATTACAGGTGTGTGTCACCATGCTGGGACACAGTCACTGGCTCAGACTGTCCTGGGGCAGGGCTGGAGCGGTATGTAGAGCTGGGGATCAAACCACAGTCCCTGCGCTTGCCTAAGCAGGCGCTTGAGTCTGCTGAGTGGGCCCCTTGAACCAGTTTTCTAAATTTGGTCTCTTTATATAACCCATATAACCCATTGGTTCAACTTCTCTGGAGAACCCTCACCTATACAACAGTTGAGTTCCATCATTTATAGGGTGAAAGATTTTAAAATGAGATATCTCTTTTTAAGAGAACTCCTCTTCAGACTTTGTTTAAATGGTAGAGATGCTGTTAGTTCCTTTAAACTGTGTCTGGAAAGGATGAGTTTATAAATCATTTAAAAGGTGTTTTATTTAAGCAAACACAATGAATTGGAACAAAAGCTGGGATTAAAAAGTAGCTCATATTGGACACATTTTAACAAGTATTAGGTTAAATTCCTGGCTCTCAAGGTCAGTTGTACCATTTCTAGTTCAGTCTCTGATTAGGTTGAACTGTATGAAATTCCTGGCATTTGACAGTGTGACTGGGTCTGACCTATTTAAAAAAGGCAAGTGCATATTGTTCATTCTAAGAGGAATACATTATATATTACATTTTCTGTACAATAGTGACCAGGAAAGAACCTTTCTAAATTCTTTCTCATATACATAGTTTCCTTGATTTTGAATCAATTATCCTAGGACCAGTAAAATAAGACAGAAATAATAAAATATTTTACATGGGTAATATATAAACTTGTATAGAATAATTGATTATTTGCTTTTCATTGAATTTTGAAGCTTAACTGTATCTTTGAGTGTAGTGAGGCTCCTTAAAATGATAGATGCATCCTCTTCTTTCTGTGTCTCTTTCCCTAAGACTCATTCTATAGGGTGGCTTGTCTTCCTGCCTGGTATTCACTCTGCTCCTGTTGGAGTTCAGCTAGTGCCCAGTGTGCTCAGAGGTGGTGTTGGTCAACCTGCATGATAATCATTTCTGATATCCTAGCGATTCTTGGTGGAGTAAGATGTATAACTGTGAAATGGCTCCTGACATCTGGGTACCGCTTGACAGTTTAGAAAAGTCATTCTCCTCTCATCTGTGCACAAACATCATAGCATCCAACATCTTCCCCACTTCTATAATAGAGAAGATGCAGACCTGACAGCTGAATTCCCTTGCTGAAGTCTCATATCTCAGTAGAAGGGGCTGGACAGTAAATTCCAGAGTGCACTGCTGCTTACTGCCTAGAGGTTGATCACCAACTTTCTAGCAATTTGCCCTCCTTCCAGTAGGCTGTGCCCACCTTGTGGACTAACTCATCACTGGGCCACAAGTTGCTTGGGTAGCAGCATTCAGTGAACATTTTCATAATTGAGTGTCCAAGGAAAGTTGAAGCCACTCCCTGCTGTATTCTGGTGAATGCCCTTGGCTGTCTCTGCGTCTTGGTCTTTCTCCAAGGCACTGTGCTGTCTTTGCCTACAAGTGCAGGCACTTTGAGAACCCAGCTGTGCAGTGGTGCTAAAATGTAGCATCAATGCAGCCTTCCACATGGGATACAAACTCACTTGTCTATGTGGCTGTTGTCTAGAAAACTGAATTTGGAAACCACGGGGAGTGGATTTGTGAGGGACTTCTTAAGGGCCTGGCTGAAGTGCTAGGAATCAGCAGGGAATAAGTGGAAAATACATAATGTGGCCTGCAGACCAGTCTGACTCTTAATGTGTGAACTGGAGAATTCCTTACCTGCGAAGGTGCAGGTTGTAATCCTCCCAAATGTGTACCAAAGCCCAAGAGGGGTGTCCCCTTGCTTTCTGTGTGCCCCAGGACTGGGCAGAGTGCAATGCAAAAATGGTTAGGATCAACATTGACAAATGTTCTTGCGGCCACAGCATAACACTGCCTCTGTAGTTAAGTAAAAACTACTACCCTTTTTCTTCCACTAAATTTTAGCACTCCTGTAGGTATCTATCATTCTTTAAAAGAAAATAAGCAATTCTCCTTTGCTCTTTGGTTATCTGAATTTCTCTTCACTTCTGCAAAAGCACACAGAGCTTGTGAATATATCTACACTACCTCTGTAATTGTATGCTTTTCTTCTTGTGAATTTAGTTCTCAGGTTTTGCCTAGACATTTATAGCTGCTTCGTTCTTCCTGGCTTAGTGCCACAGGGACAATTCTGGCGCAAAACAGACAATAACAGACTGGAATGCAAGATCATTCTCTTATCTCACTAATCACCACTGGATCCTGCTGACAAAAGCTGTAGGTCTTAAAGAGAAAAATAAAGCAAGGTATCTGAAAAGCAGGGGCAAGACGCACATGCAGCCTTACTTCCTTGGGTGTGTCCCCTCAAAAGAACTTTCAGACCTGGCTTTTGCGGTTGGCATGCAGCTTAGACAGTAATAGTGCTGACAAGGCAATGGAGGACTGGGGTCTCCCAGCTATTAAATCAAGCCTTGATTTCTCCTTTTATAAAACCAGCACAGTAACAGCCACCTCTCAGTTTCTGAAGATCAAATAAAATAATAAATGAGAAAATGCTTTGTAATCTGTAAAATGCTATCAGCTTCAGCTGTGATGATGATGACAATGATTTTGAGAAGTTAGCATTTCTATACCATCAGCTTTGACTTGCCCTTTCTTTCATTGTTCTTTTAAGGTGAAAAATTTTAAATAGGTATTACAATAATAATGCTCATGGTGCATGCCTATAATCCCAGCACTCATAGGTTGAGGCAGGAGGATTATTGCAAGTTTGAGACCAGCCTGGGCTAAAAAGTGAGCTCAAGGCCAGCCTGAACTATATAGTGAGACCCTGTCTCAAAAAGACAAGCACAAACAAGGACAATAATAATACCCACATATGCACATACATAAATATGCACAAATATTATGTATCAATTAAAAAGAGGAACATAAATACTTGTAGAGTTCTAAGAATTGTTAAAAGAATTGATTTTAAAATCATAAGTATTCCCAGTCCTGCGAGGAGTTAGCAAACTATGACTTATACAGCAGATGTGACCAGCTGCCTGTTTTATTTATTTATTTATTTATTTATTTATTTATTTAATGTATTTGGTACAG
>NW_004524744.1:5544900-5546365 GCF_000260255.1 Octodon degus | reverse complement strand
CAGCGTTGGGATTACAGGCATACACCACCACTTCCGGACTTGGTGGCTGGCTCAGGGAGTCTGGGGGTGGGGCTGGCACAACATGTGGGGCCAGAGATCAAAGCCCAGGCCCTGTTCTTGCCTAAGCAGTTGCTTAGTCCACTGAGCTATCTCGCTGGCCCATAGCTGCCTGTTTTTCTAAGTAGAGTTTTACAGATCACAGCCTTGATCATGTGTACACTTGTGTATGATTGCTCCGGATGCACAGGGTGGAGCTGAATTGTTGCACCAGATTATGTGGCATAAATATGAAGGCAATATACCTACACGTTGAAGCATTCTACCACTAGAAAGTGGCAGGGGATGGGGGATCATTAATGTAATGTGCTGTACAAGTCTGCCGGTATAAAGCCCATTAATCTGTATATCCAATATACACTAATAAAAATCATGGGGGAAAATGTCTATGGGGCTGCAGTGCCTAAAGTACTCACCATGTGGCCCTTTACTGAGACTATTTGCTGACTTTTCAATTAGATCAAAGGCTTGTAAAATAAAAGAATTTTTAGCTTCTTGCTTTATGAACATGCTTTTTGTTTTCTTCAGGGATTCAGCAAAATGGACATTTTGATACACTGGTGGGCCCTGTTTCTAAAGAACATTTTGGAAATATGTATGATGAGTTTGAAACATTCACATCCATTTTTATTCACTGAGTACAAAACAATGACTATTGATTGTTTACTTCCGAGATACAGAGCTTCAAATGTTTTTCAAAACAAACAATAAAAAGCTCTCCTAAGTTTTAAAATCCCTTGCTGGCATTTTAGAATCTCCATGAAGACCAGATAAAAGGATGGCATACCAATTAAATGATAGGAAAAAATTATATGCCTAAACCATTGCTTTTTTAGTCACTGTTGTTTAAGGAGTCGTAGAGGGAAACCTTTTTGTATGTGCTAAGTATCCTCTAATTTATTCTTTTGCAAGTGTAGAGCTCTTACACTTACTTCAGGATGAGTAGATCCTGACCTTTAGGTTTTTTTTTTTTTTTTTGTGCAGGGTCTCACTACACAGCTCCAACTCAGTGATCCTTCTGTTTTTCAGCCTACCCAGTGCTGGGATTACAGGGGGGCACCACCACGCCCAGACTTAGTGGCTGGCTCAGTGTGCCAGGGATCAAATCCTGGTCCCTTTGCTTGCTTAAGCAGGCACATAGTCCGCTGAGCTATCTTGCAGGCCCTGATCCTGATCTTTATTTTTATTTTGTATTTTTTTTTAATTTGGATATTATTGCTTTATTTAACTTATAGAAGCTTTAATTAATTACAATTTATATAGCTATTACAAGACAGATATACACATGAATATAAATATATTTGAATATAAATAAACACTGCATTAACATGTATTTCATAAAGAACTTCATACTTTCTATGGAAACAATGAAACTGGTGAAAAAAATCATAGGTTTCTTGTTTTCTTT
>NW_004524744.1:5496488-5542898 GCF_000260255.1 Octodon degus | reverse complement strand
TTGTGTCACTCTGTCAAGATGTTCTGCTCCTGAATCAGCTGGGTGGGTCTTGCATCTAGCCTCTTTGCAGGGAGTTCTGCTGAAGGGTTCTGTGCTGGACCTGCAGCCTGGGTCAAATGAGGACCCCTGGGCCTCGGTTGTCTCACTCATGCCGGGCCTGCGCTCTGGGTCTGTTCAGGATCCTGCCAGGCCCCGGGTCCTCTCACTCACTTGCCAGGCCTGTGCTCTGGGTCTGTTCAGGATCCCGCGGCCTTGGTCTTCTCCTGATCCTGATCTTTAAATCACTGCATTTTTCCAAACAAATGTTTGTATCTCTCTTATAATTGACACAGGTACAAACCCCAGACCGAGAAGGACAACTCAGTACTGATAACAACCTTTATGTTTTGTGTGTTTTCAACTTTTCTTCCGGAGCAATTTATTTCATGTTGAAAGTTTTGGAAGTGGAGGTAGAGTTCAGTGGTAGAGCAAGGTCCTAGATTTAATCCCTAGCATCACCAAAATAAAAAATTATAGTGACTTGATGACTTATTCTAAAAATTCAATAAAAAATGTTTCCAGTAGAAGAGAGGAAGAAATGGACTATGAATTTAGGGCCATTGCTATGGCTTGAACATGACTTTATGCTGAGCTTCACTCTTATTCTTTTGCGGTCAGTGTGCACAGGAACAAGTAAGCAACTGCAGCCACTGTTGTCCTGTTGTCCGTGCTAGATCCTTCCCCGGTGTCCTTCACTGGAATAAACGCAGCTGTGAAGATGTGAACCCATGGTAACCAGGCAAACTTACTCAGAGATGCATTTTGTGTTTTCTTGGTGAGGAAGCCCTGTATATTTCTCTCATTTCTCTACTTCATTAATAATGTATAGTGTCAAATACACAATGAGATGCACAGGGATCAGCCTCATTAAAAATATAGATTATGTACTATGTTCAGTGTCTGTTGTGATAAACACATAAGGATGAACATGGTTTACAGATAAACACATCCCAGAGTAAAGACAGCATGCTATTTTCTTGGCAGCATGAGATAGCTGCTGAAAAATCACGAGAAAGACCAGTGTTCTTTGGCATGCTATGCAAACACATTGCAAGACCTGATGTGTTGCAGTATAGAAACAGAATGGGTATTGTTTCTATTTCTACTGTTGAATTTTCCTTAAAAAATAGGAAAGCTGAACAGACTGATTATTACATCTTAGAATATAAAGAAAGCCGGGAGAGTTAACATATAGGAGAAAGAGCTTACAGTAATTTGCTCTATGAAACACAACTTCATTGCAAGCCTTTCAAAATAAAAAGAAATCACTAAATGTATAAGAATAAGAAATTAATAGAGACTTTGCATTTAAAAAATATTCTACCTTCATTCCAAGGAGCACTGGTACATAGTGATTTTGCTGTTAATTGTGCTTTGCTCTGTGAATTAGGTAGCAGAGGTTTTCCCAGAGAAAAGGAAGTATTGTTATATTCATAATAAAAAATAGTTAAATTTAGAGATAAAGAAAAAGATTAGAGGGAAAATTGTACATATCATTTTATCTTTCTAAGTTAATTAGTTTTTGAAGCAATGCAAAATAGTAAAAAAAATCTTTAAAAGTGATATGAAATTTCATTGAACAAGGTAATAGAAATTCAACACTAGTTGCTGTATTGTATGATGTTATCTTCAAATTAGTTGTTTAGGTTACCAGATGTAAACCTGCAAAGTTGATTTGAAAAAAAATGTTATAATAATTCAAAAAGATGGCCTGCCCCAGCATGCTGAGATGGCAAATGAGATTGGGCGTGGCAGTGTGCATACTTGTAATCCCAGCACTTGGGAGACTGTAAACAGGAGGACCATTACAAGTCCAATCTACGGAGTGAGACCCTGTAGACTCTGTCCTAAAATACAAAAGAAAGAAAGAAAGAAAGAAAGAAAGAAAGAAAGAAAGAAAGAAAGAAAGAAAGAAAGAAAGAAAGGAAAGAATAAAAAGAAAAAAGTAAGCATTAACTGTTTCTTTCACAAGACCAGCAGAAATCAGCAGTACAATGATCCAAACTATCATCTATCTGTCTATGTCTGTCTGTCTGTCTGTCTGTCTGTCTGTCTGTCTATCTATCTATCTATCTATCTATCTATCTATCTATCTATGTAGATATAGACATAGATATAATTTTTTTTCTGTCTTTTCTTTTGTACTTTCTTTTGTCCAGTTTTCCTTCTCATTGAACAAATTCTTCCCCTTTAATAGTATCTATGTACCTTTAAGATTGTATTTACTCTTTCAGGTTCTCACACTAACACAATACCATGTTTGTACATGCAAATCGGACTTATTTAACTTATTAATACAATCTCTAGTTGCATCCATTTATCCACAAAAGCCTCAGATTTATCTTTTTTTTATATAGCTGAGTAATACTGCATTGTGTAAAAATACCACATCTTTTTTATCCATTCATCAGTTGATGGGCATTTGGGTTGTTTTCAAGATTTGGCTATGACAAATTGTGCTGCTATAAATATGGGTACACATAAATCACTGTGGTATGATGATTTCAGTTTTGGGAAAATACCCAGGAGGGGAATAGATGGTTGAATGGGACCTCCAATCCTAGGTTTGTTTTTTTTTTTAAATGTATTTGATTCAAAAGGCCATCAGAAATCAGCAGTACAATTATCCAAACTATCCTGATATATATATATATATATATATATATATATATATATATATACAGATAGATAGATATAGATAGATGTTTAAAACAATTTTTTAAATGTATTTGTCTCACTACACAGCTCAGACTCATAGTGATCCTCCTGCTTTCATCCTCCATGGCACTAGGATTACAGCCATGTGGCCACTATGCTAAGGCTCTGTGGCTGGCTCAGCCCGTCCTGGTGGCAGGGCTCGTGTAGTGTGTGGTACTGGGGAATTGAACTGCAGTCCCTGCACTTGCCTAAGCTTGCCTAAGCAGGTGCTTTAGTCTGTGGAGCTGTCTTGCTGGCCCCCAATCGTAGCTTTCTGAACAATCTCCATACTGATTTCCATAATGGTGGTACCAGTCTGCCCTCTCACCAACAATGGAGAAGAGTTCCTTTTTTCCCATAGCCTCTCCAGAATTTGTTACTGGTTGGCTTCTTGATGATAGCCATTCTTTCTGGCATAAGATGGTATCTCAATATTGTTTTGATTTGTGTTTTTTGAATGACCAATGACGTTGAACATTTTTTTCATACATTTATTTGCCATTTATATTTCTTCATTTGTGAAATGTGTGTTCACCTCATATACCCATTTTTTAAATTGGGTTATCTTTCTAAATTGTGTGACTTTTTACTATGTATATTAATAATTTTATCATTTAAAATGCTGATATTGATTTAGATGGTAGAATTTCTATATGTATCTCAAAATTTGAAAATATCTAGTATATGTTGTTAAAAACAGTGTTTCTTGGCTATACAGTGGTTGCAGTTTCCACGTTGCATGTTGACTTATAATATGCAAATAAGAGAGTTCCTGGCAAACCTCACAAGGTTATGTTTTTCAGTCCAGTAGGATAAAGAAACTAAGAAAATTATTCATTTTATATAGCGTGAGGCAATCCTGCCAAAATCCAGGCAAAGTTATGTTCTCTTTTATTGACTTTTAATGCTGTGTTTAAGTATGAACCAAGTTATGTGAATTCACATTCTGTGATCACTCTAAGGTCTCTTGGATCATCAATCACTGATTTATGTCATTTTTCTAGGGATGTAAGGTGACTCTATAGTGTAAGCCCCCTCAGATGCCTTCTTTTTAGATATTTTTACATTTGTCTTGAACTTGTCCACCATGTCACTCAGAGCACTCATGTGCTCCCTCCTCACATGAGAAATTCCTGTGCAAGGCTGGTTCCAAGAGAGGCTTTCTGTCCCCTGGGAAAGTAGTCAGGTACCTCTTGTCTCATGCAAATGACGCAACACATTTTCCCCTTAGTCTCATTTATCAGGATGGCAGTAGTTGCTCTTTTTACTCAATCATAATTACCTGTCTTGGCATTTCACTGACCTTCTCAGACCCAAAAGCTGCAACTCTTGTTGCATGGGTCCTGCTTTACCTTGGTCTTAACCATCCAGTAGAAAAGTATGAAGATGAAATATAGGAAGGAAAGCCATGCTGTTATGTTGAGCTGTAGGGGCTCAGTTCAATAATTTCTGACATTGCCAGTGAAACAGAAGACCCAATGCTGTTATGGGCTACTGGACTCTTTTAGAATATTTTGCTGAGTTTGCACACCTATAATATTCAATAACGGAACTTAGAAAAATGGGGTATACCGATGAATGTTCATTTTGTATCTGTGTATTCAAAGTGATTAGGATAGATATATAGTTGTATTCTCTTAATGAATAGAATGATTTGTTCTATTGGTGTTTGTAAATAGGATCTCAAGTCCGCATCTTGTACAGCAATTAACCACTAAGAATATATGCAGTGTGTTATTTGTTGAAACAGTACTTCCGATTTGATTTGAAACTGTCTCATTGCTATCTGTTTATCAATAAAATTTTGAAAAAAAATAATTACCTGTATCATTGTAGTGTTTTGATATTTACTTTTCTCCTCCTCTTTCCCATCAAAAATCTTATTTAGCCAGGTATAGACTGCTAGTTAAGACTCTACTCCCAAATTACATCCCTAGTGGCATCTTACTTAGATTTTATTTTTTAATTTTTTTATTTATGTGTGTGTGTGTGTGTGTGTGTGTGTGTGTGTGTGTGTGTGGCCAGCTCAGCCCACTAGGGGGCGGGGCTGGCTGGCATGTGGTGCTGAGGTATTGAACTGCGGTCCCTGTGCTTTGCTTAGCTTGTTCTAAGTAGGTGCTTTAGACCACTGAACCATCTCACCAGCACCTTTACTTACTTTTATTTGAAGATTTCACTCTCAAGTTTGAGTTTAAATTATCAGCAGCTCCCTTCACTAGTTCTGTCTTTTCCTTTTGTTTGTTTCCTTCATGTGTTTGCTCAAAAAATACTTCTTTGTGCCTAATTTGTTGTGAAAGATGTCCAGAAAATGAATCAAATTATCATTACAAGTTTAGTGTCTCTAGGGGAGACATTGACTCAGAGGAAGTATAGACCTAATGAGATGAGATTTGCTTTTTTGTTCCTTCTTCTGAAATTTGAATACCAAACTGTTAGATTTGATGAAAAAACAATAGCCTGGAGAATGGCCTGGTCATTTTTTGTGACATTAATGCAGAACCTAATGGGATTCTGCTAACTTGCACATAGCCTCAGGTGAAATTGGTTTTTCTGTTCATTATTTTGGTGACTTTTCTACAACAGCCACTAATAAGATGTCCTTTTGTATCTGTAAGGAAAGAGAATGAAATTTGTTCTGTCATATCCTGGACTATCCTCTTTAGAACAAGGAGAAAATATGGCTTAAGATCCCTTCACTGTTGAATCCCATTTTCTTGTCATTTTAGTCTATGCTTTCTAGATATTCCTTGAGGCAACTTCCTGTCTTTACTTAATGTTGTATTTTCCTCCCTGTGGTTGTTTAAGGTAACAGGAGGACTTTTATCATAATACATGAGGAAATTTAATGTATTATTAATCATGATTATTTTAATCATAGTCTGAGGCTCTCAGAAAAGCCTGGTCTATACCAACTGTGTTGCAGGACATAGGCTTCTTTGAGGACATTTGTTTTTTCACCTCAGAGCATTTTTTTTCCTTTTACCTTAATATAACAGCACATTTTCCTTAGGAAAGCTGATCCTTTGTATTAGAGAAAATGACATTAATTTTTTATTTATTTTTCCTCAATGTCTGTCAAGCTACCATTAGTTTTATATCACACTGAACCTTGCACTGAGTATATATGTTAGCCTCTGTCCTTCGAAACTCAGCAAAGTCTAGTAGTAAGACTGTGAGGTAACTGTAGGTACATTATTTGGGTTGATTTCTCAAATTTTGATACTAAGAATAGAACTGTATGTGCAAGGGGCTTAATGAATTTCATATAAACTTTGGTTATTAAAGTTGTAGTGGCCAAGGATGTTGCTGTTAGCACTTTATTTGATTTTCAGTGCCAAGGGAAGCATTTGATGATACCTCATCTTATTTTTCTATTTTAAAGAGAATTTTAAAAATCCAATAAAATGATACAGAATGTCAAAACAAGATGAGAGGAAATTCACGATGGTTGTTATATTGCTTGTTGCTATCTTGAAAGTACTTGTTCAGGTTACTTGATAGAGGTGTACAAAATTATAAAACTATTAGGCCTTAACTGTTCCTTTCAATAAACCAATAGAAGTTCCTATTACAATTATATTAGCTATAAGTTGGTCCGACGGTTGTGGGTTATTGTTAAACTGATTAACAATTATATTAGCTATCCTGTGTGTGTGTGTGTGTGTGTGTGTGTGTGTGTGTGTTCCCTTCCTTTTTTCTTTCTTTTCTCCTTTCCCCATCGTAGTTGTTGCTTACTTTTGAACAGTTTCTTTCTCTCTCACAATATCTATTATACCTTTTGGAATGTTTTTCAGTTTCTTACACTAGGCAGACAATACGGTGTTTATACATGTGAGTCTGATTTATTTCACTTATCAGTATGGTTTCTAGTTGCATCCATTTCTCTTAAGAGCCTTGAGTTTATCTTTCTTTATAATGGAGTAGTACTCCATTGCATAAAAATACCACATCTTTTTATCCATTCCTTGGTTAATGGGCATTTGGTTGTTTTCAAGTTTTTCCTGTGACAAGTGGCACTGTTATAAACATGGGTACATATATATTGCTGCCGTATGCTGTTTTTAAATCTTTGGGGGAAAATACTCAGTAGGGAAATGATTGGAACAAGACTTGTACTCCTAGTTTTTTGAGGAATATCCACACTGATTTCCGGAATGATATCTAGTTTTATAACTGTCTGGGCTTATACTGTTAGGGCCATGTTTTCATGTTTGTGTCCTTGAGATTAGGCTCTGAATGTCACGACCGCTGACTCATCTGTGACTTAGGCAGGGAGCCTCTGGGGCCACTGCACAGAGCGGAGCAGCTCCATGGAAAGAAGTGCACCCTTCTAGGCCTTCTAAGCACATATCTGAGGAAAATCGACCTGGTTATCACGGCATGTGGCCAGGCTGGCTTTGCGGTGTGTAAAGTACTGGAATTACACATGCCTTCACCCTGCTCAGGACTTCCCTGTTGGTTTAATGTTCTATTGTTGCCATCTGGAAATTGCTAATTTTGAGCAAGGGTTCTTTTCTCATGAGGTTCCACAAATTTCTTGTGGGAGGGCTGGGCAGATAGCCCAGTAGAATAAGCGCTTGCCTGGCAAGTGCAAGGGCCTGAGTTCAGTCCCCAGTTCTGAAAAAAAAATGTTTTTCTTGTGGGTCCCATCTGATAATTTTTGCATATAAATATCAATTTAACTTAGGGTTAAGCCAAGCCAATTAGTTTGAGTAACTTTTGATATACTGAAAATACTGCTAGCTAGCAGGGAATAAGACATGTAATAAACAGACAAACTGCTCCCACCCTGTGCGACTTTACGTGGAGCATTGATTGGTTTTGCTGACAGTAAACTCTTGGCTCTCAAAAGCTATAGTAGCTTGTAGTGTTATCACAAATCCTCAGATTTGAAGCTTATTCTTTGGCAGGTTTTTATTTCTTTCAAGGAGGGTTGCCAAAGATCACTCAAAAAATTGATTAGCAGAGTAAAACCACATTGGCAGATGTTATTGTTCTAAGGTATTTCCAAATTACTAATTTAATAGCCTCCATATTTAAAAAATAAAATGACATACCTAACTTCAGTTGTAGGCTCAGTTGATTCAGTTGGCAGGTTGGTGTGAAAAACAAGGTGTTTTGAGTGTTACTCAAATATAAAGAATGAGATAGAACAAAATTTGACATATGTTAATTTGATACAAGTCAACCTTCCTGTAAAGTCACTTATATCTCTTTGTGCCTATGCACAGGGAGGTAGCACTGTGCACTGATGACTTTTCATTCTGTGTAACAGATTTTTCAGAAGTGGTAGATTTTTCAAATTTCTGATTGCTTTATTGCTTTTCTTATAGCTGGCATGTATCACTTCAATATGTCAGCATTTTAAAAGATAGGTCATTGATTTCTATGCAACACAGAAAAAGCAGAAGTAAATGCAATGCCCGCGAAGGACATGAAATCCCAAAACTTCAGTTTCAGTAAATGAATTTTTGACTGAAGAAACAACGTGTCGTGCTCTTTTGCACCTCTTAGCATCTATTCTTAGTCCTGATCAGCAGCTAGGATTGTGAATGTATACCCCTTCGTTCTGATCAAAAGCTCATTTTTGAAGATTGCTTGAAGGATTTGTGGCCTTTCCCCTCCTCTAAACATACTAAAATCAATTTCTGGATTAAGCCAGACCAGTGCCCGGACCCCATCATTTGCTGCTTTCTTTCTCCATCTCCTACTGCTTTATTGAATTGCTCTTGGTGGCCAGCCCTCATATTGAAGGATTTCTGTGAAAGCCCATATGGTACTCATAAGTATTAACTGGAAAATGCTGTGGAGGGTATTGTTGATAACGTTATCTACTATCCTTTCTGTGTGGGTCAATGAAAGATTTTTCTCTTTGTTCTTTGTACCAAGAATGGCTGTTTCCCTGAGTGATATAATTGGTTTATTTCTTAGGGTTAGGCTCATGTGATTGCGTGCCTCTCTTTGTCTTGGTTGCAAGAAAGCTTGGAAATAAGTGACAGCTAAATGCCAGAACCTCATAGCTGGCACTTTAGGTAGAAATTTCATCCTGGCTTCCATCGTACCTTCCGCACCTCATTTTCTCTCTGCCTGCATTTCTCGTTCACTGATTAATTTTTCATAACGTTCTATTTTCGTCACAACACCTAAAGTTTTGTTAGCCGCATTTTTGTTTGGAATTCAGCAATACTGATGTGTTCCATATGAAAATTACTTCCAGAGTGTGGAGAGATGGTTTCCATTTAGAATGTCCCGCAGAAGGCTCACAAGCGGGGCTTTTGGAAGCCTGCCTGGTGCAGGCGCTGTATTCATCAGTGGATTCCCCACACTGCCCATTTCAGAGCTGACTTGTACCCCGGAGGTGGAGCGTGTTCAGGAAAGGTGGGCACGACCGGGAGCGCTTTCCTTCTCCTCTCCTTCTCCCTCCTCCACTGTCGCTTGCTGGCCGCGCTGCAGTGAGCAACTTCCTTTCACTCAGTTCCGTGCCCGTGCCTTTGTACCTGGGAGCAAGCCTACTGGGGACTGAAAACATGCACCAAAGTAAATAAACCTCCTCCTTTAAGTTGTGGATGTCTGGCGTTTTGTCCAGTGACTAATATTCAAGAATATGTTCCACCTCGAACAAGTAAGGGAAATAAATGGTAACATTAGAACAAAAAAGAATAACGATGGCATTTTTATTATGTTAGAGAAAGAAAGGAGTTATTTTAGAATGGCATTTATATAAGAAATGATGATGAAAATATTTGGTAATCTTGTCTTTTGTTTTTGTTTTTTGGTACCAGGAATTGAACTCAGGACCTTGTTTTGTGCTTGCCAAGCGGGCACTATGCCACTGAGCTCTATCCCTGGCCCGCAAACATTTGGTACTAATAAAATATAGCTTTCAATAGGCAGACACTTATTCTGGAAATCACTTATGTTAGATTTTTACTTCATGGTGATTTTTTTTTTTTTAAATTCCTTTTTCCTCTTTGTACTTTATTCTTATCTTGAAAGAGTGGATATTATCTTACTCAGAAGAAGCGAACAAGACTTAATTCTAATAGATTTAACAAAGACTTCTTCCAATGTAAAGACTTTTAGAAACACAAATAATTTATTAATGATTTTCAATAAGCTACTTTTATTTCAGTGCTGTTTCTTTATATATATTGGTTCATTTACATTGGATGAAGAATAAAAGTTACTAATATTGGTATAAAATAATCTTAGGTAAGGGGCTAGGGAGATAGTTCAGTGGAATAAGTGCTTGCCTGGCAAGAGCAAGGTCCTGGGTTCAATTCCTGGTACCACCAATAATAATAATAATAATAAAATAACTTTAGGTAAAAAGACATGGAATTGTTTTTGTTGTTGTTGTTATGTATCTAGTACAGGGTCTACAGGGTCTCATGATGTAGATCGGGCTCAGTGATTTTCCTGTTTTCAGCCTCCCAAGTGCTGGGATTACAGGCTTGTGCCCCCACACCCAGTTTCATTTGCTGTCTCAGTGTGCCCTGGAGTGGGGCCAGCACCACACCCTGGAGATTGAACCCCAACTCTGCCTAAGCAGGCACTTTAGTCCACTGAGCTATCTGCCGGCCATAAGACATGGAACTGTGACATGTACCTGTACTTTTCCTATGTTGAAATTTGTATTATTGAGATTTTTCATATTTTCATCCCAATAATTCATTCAGTATTCATTCATAGATATTAACTGAAGACCTATTATGTACCAGGCATTGTTCTACATGATGGGGATACATCAACGAATGAAAGCACCCTGCTTTCATAGTGCTCCCACTTTAGTAATTTTCTCTAAATTTTCCCATGCATTTTGTAAGTTTATGTTGTTTTATGGTTTGTGTCTAGTTGTTTCCCCAAAACCTCATATAAGTTATGGGCAGCCACAGCTGGAGGAGCAATGAGTGGCTTGAGGGGAGGGGCCAGAGGACCAGGGCGGGGCCCAATGGGTGGGGCCAGAGAGGTCTGAACTGTTAAACTGGCTGGCCTGTGCTTTCTCAGATAGGTGGAGAGGGTCATCGTGGACACGGCAGCGCCCCAGCCTCTCCTCCAGTGTCTTGAAACCTCCATTAACTATGAGCTAAATAAACCTTTACTTCCCTCATTTTGAGTGTTGGGTATTTGTCCCAGCAATGAGAAAAGAGCAACTAATCTTTTTCTTTAAATTTTCCCATGCATTTTGTAAGTTTATGTCATTATAGCAACACTATAATGTTTTCTTTTTGGCAAGTTAAAATCAATCTCATTTGAGGTATAACTTTTACCTGTATTTTAGGTTTTCCTCTTTTTTTAGTGCTCAAATAACTGGAAGCTTCACTTGATATGCTAGAGAGCCACATATTTAACTGATTATGGGGGTTATGTGATATGCTTGATTTAATTTACATAATTTTCTGATTAAGTTACTATTACCCTTTTGACCTTTGTACCTCTTCAAAGGTAGAGGATAATTAGCCTGAACAATTTGGTAGAATCCACATCTGCTCATTTTTCATTTTTTTACCTCAATTCACAGATACTGCTCATAACACAGATTTTTTTTCTAGGCTACATTCTGGCAGTTTATCATATTCTTTTTTTTAAGTGCAACTTCTTGTTCAAAGCAAGTAGAAAAGAATTTCAAGGAATTTGTCAGTGGAAGTCAGCAATTTCTTAACTTCAAGAGCTTCCTTTTTTGTTGTTGCTTTTCCCACTTAGACACAAGAAGAGCGATGCTATTTGCAAAATGCGCAAGAGTCTGTGGTTAGCGCTCAGGTGAATGTGCCGCACAATCCCACTTAAATGTGAACTTGAACTTTCTGGTCTCAAAGAAAAGGCACCTAACTGTTCAAGTCACTTCTCTGACGAGATGGAGAAAGCACCTAGGAATACCTTCGTTCTGAGCATAATTATCCTGGAGGAGAGGAGTCATGTGACAGTTTGAGGGTGGCTGGATAGAAGTCAAGACAGCTTTGAGCTGCCTGTACATTGTTGAGGTTCTTGTTATTAGAAGTCCTCTGGTAAACTAAGATGCTATTTTCCTATCACAGCCTCAAATAGCAATATGGGCTCAACAGGATTGCGTGGAAGGCTGACAGGAGCCAAATGATTCCCACCACTTACAGCCTTGCAGTTAGTTGTTTTAGGAAGAAAAGCTGAGTGTGTTGTGGTAGATAAAGAACAAAGGAAGTCAAGGGCTTGCCCTGCCAGGGAACAGCATCTCTCTCAGAAAAGCAGCCAGGGCCGTGTAAGGAGCTGAGTGGGCTCCTGCAGCCGTAGAACCATGGCAGAGGCCTTTGAGACCTCTGCCTCTGTGAATTCTCCGTTGTGATGCTGTGCGGAGGCTGCACAGGCAACACCAGGGCTGAGGAGATTCCAGTTTTCTCAATGGAAATATTTGGAGTGAGAATGTTTAGTTAAATGGTAGAGTGGATGTGCTAAAGATGGATATCTTTAAATTTGAAAAATAAAAGACCTGAAGTGGGATAATCTGAGGACTTATGATATTAGTCCAAGTCAAGATGTTTACAAGTGATTCAGCTTCAACAGCTTTTCTAAAAACAAACCAAGTAGAAATGTGAACACTACAAGGAGCCTATGCAGATCAATTGGTGAAATATGTAGTTAAGTCTTCCCAGAAGTGGAAGTGGTATCATTTTGAATTAAACTGTTACCACTTGACTCTGTCTGTAAATCTTCAAATAGCCCTCCTTACTACTGAGAAGGTCTATGTATGGTTTTAAATCCACACAATTATATTACTTCTCAATTTCTTATGAGCCAAGTGATAAGGACTGTTTTGTCTCTTTTCAAAGACTACTTCAAAGGGCTCCAGGCCAGGACCTTCCTCATTTTCTCTGCACATAAATATGTAGACACGGTTTTTCTAAGCACTGAGAAGGGCTCAATGATTCTTACCCAAAGTAGTCTCGAATTCACGCTGTAGTTGGAGCCCTTGTTTGTCTGCCTCCCACACTCCAGTAGATGTTATAACTTTTATATCTTTCTGTTAAGATAGGTTGTAATGCCTGCAGGCCCCAGCAAGTTCCCAGGTCAGCCCTACTGGAGTGTTGTGTAATAAGAGTTCGGCAGTATACAAAGACCTTTTCTTATCAAATAAAAATGTGACTTGGAGTATATTTCTCTATTACTGCACTTTAAAAATTGAATATCAAATGGCCATGAAAAGTTAAGGCAGGAGTCATAGACCTGTTATTATGTAACACAAATCCTAGCAAATAATAAAAATTCAATAAATGTCTGCTGAAAAAAAATGAATAACTGCTTACTATTTTGAAATTCAGCATCTTTTTATCCTCTTTAAATTAAAAATAAATTCATATTAAAAAGAGTGATAATGTTGAGCTGGAGATGACGGAAGTACATAGGCATTAAAGCCTCTAGGATGGGCTTCCACCCTGCTGCATTAACATCTTCTCTGATTAAAACAGGCTCAGCTCAGCTTTCTCCTCAAGTCAGAAGCTTTACCATGATCGAAATACACCAATTTTGCAATCCCAAGCTACAAGTCACATTAAAATCAGCTGGAAGCCTTTCCAAAATACTAAATTTGCAGGGGCCACCCCTCTGAAATTGTGCTTGAGTAGATCTTACTGACCTCTGTTATATGTGTACATTAAAGGTTTTAAAATTTCTCATAAGAAGTAGATTAGTTTATCAGAAGACTTCTCCTGAGATATATCTAGAAATGTCCAATGAAATGCTTACATACAGATAGATAGATTCACACACACACAGCTAGCTGCTTATCTATCTGTATACAGGAATTGCACAGCTGAGCTGGGGACAGAAAAATGGAATGTGTCAGGTCAAAGTGTGATAAAGAAGTTTGACTCCAGAGGAGTAATCAGAGTACCAAAGCCGACATAGATCTAGGGCATCTGCCAGTGGCAGGGGGCACAGATCTTGGGTTTTCATGACCATGTGTGCACCGAAGGAGAAGAGAGAGCCTGGGACTATAGCACACTAGGAGGGGAAAACAGTCTGCATATAAATCAGGACCTCCAAAAGGGGGTGTGCTTCATGCGTGTGCCAGATAATTGTCTGCCTTTGAGATGATGTCTTGATATACCCGTTTTTACTTTGGCTCTGGGTTGAGTAAAGAAAGGAAAGTGCCTTCTCTGGTAAGCCTGTAGCACAAATTCACTCTTACGCAGATAGGGGCTTGAGTTCACACTCTTTTAGGTGCCTGAGCACCCCAAGCTGCACATGTCCTGTGTGTGCTCTGGTGGGCATGACCTCCAGATGGCCAAGTGCACTTTACATGAGGCTTCAAAAATCCCCACTGATGAGATTCCAAGTAAAATGAACTTGTAATTTCAAAAATCCTATGTACATTACAAAATAAACCTCTTGATTTGAGAAATGTTAAAGGCAAAGAACTCTAGAAGCATATCTGTAAATACTATAGGTATGAAATGATCAGATATCAAATATATGATAGTAGCAAAGTTAAAGGTGCTTATTTTCCTACCAAGCGGAAAATACTCACTATAATGTCTCTATGTTCTCATCCAGGGCAGGAACTATCAATCAAGTCTGGTCTATATTTCTGACTAATGAATGATTTAAAGATAGGATATGTCTATATTTACTTGCTACAGCTTCTGTACTAAAGGACCCCAGGCTGGTGGATTAACCAACAGAAATTTCTTTTCTTGGAGTAATAGAGGCTACAATCTGTGACCAACAGGGTTCTCCTTGAGCGCCAGGTGTCTTCTCTTGGTCTTCAAATGGTTTTCCCTCCTCTGAGTCCCAATTTCCTCTTCGTTCACAAAGCCACTCACAGTGGATTAAAGTCCACCCTAACAACCTCATTTTAACTTAATATCCCTGCAAAAGCACCGTTTTAAATGCAACCATTTTGTGAACTACAAAGAGTTATGATATCAACATATGATTTTTTTTGTGGTATTGGGGATTGAACTCGGAACCTTGAACTTGCCAGGCACACACTGATGCCACTGAGCTAACTGCCCAACCCATCATATGAGTTTTGGGTGGACACACAATAATAGAAAGCTGAGTAACATAGGTGTGGAGAAATGAGAACTCAAACTGCTGGTGGGAAGGAAATAAACTGCTACAAAGAAAAACATTTGGAAAATATTTACGTATTTCCAAGTAGGATAAAAAAAATGACGATTTAAACATTCCATTCTGAGGTGTTCCCACAAAGAAACTCATAGCCAAATATCAGCAGAGAAGTGCAGTTATACTCGTTACCATGGCAACATGCATATCAACAAAAAATTGGAATTTTAAATGTCCATCAAGAGAATGAAGAAGTAAATTTCATATGTTAATAAATAAGATACTATATGTCAGCAAAAGTGAATGAAATCTAGCTAGAGCCATAGTCTCTTTCCTTGTCACTGAGACACAGGACCTGACCCTTGTAACGTGGAGGAGGAGAGGTTGATTAGGCTCATGCTTACAATTCCTGCTTGCTGTCTCCATGTGGACTAGTGCAGAGACAGGGTGGTAGAAGGGTACAGCAGAGGGCAGCTGCTCACTCCACGGTGCCCAAGAAACAGGGAGGACGGAGAGCTGGGGAAAGAGACACCCCTGTCCAGCCCCTACCCTGGGGGCCCGCCCCTTCTCAGCTCCGCCCACCTCCTAACAGCAAATCAGCCTTAGGGTCTGTGGGATCCAGTCGCATTCCACAAGTCCTGCTTCCGAGTTCACGAGGCTTTGGGGGACATTCCCAATCCAAACCAAACAACTATGTATATTGGCATGGATGTCAAAAGCCCAATGTTAAGTATCTATGGTATACTTCTACATAAGTAAATTTAATACTAAGCAAAACTAATTGTTTCCTTTTGGGACACCCATATGTGCCTGCTTATAGTAAAACACATGTTGTGCATGCACACACACACACACACACACACACACACACACACACACTCAAAAGGACTCTCAGAGGAAGGGAAGGAAAATTTTGAGATGGCATATGCACAGGTGGAAAGCGACAGGATGGGAATGCATGCTCTGGGGACTTAAAGGTGTTTTATTCTATTTGTAAAGCTGGTTTGTCAATATATAGCTATGTGGATATTCAATATAAAAATCTTTGACACATCAAAGTTAATATGCATTAAGTTAGTTAAATAAGTTTAAAACAGTTATTTCTTAAAACATCTAGTAATCAGTGCTATATAGTTCCACTTAAATCAGTGCCAGGGAGAATACTTCTTTCAGTATAGCCTGATATTTTGTAGGTATTTTTTTCTGATTTAAGAAGATCTGTTCTGTGAGAATTGGGGAAATGCTAGAAAATCCCTTATGGCAAGGTTATTGCTATATTTATTAATATACTTTTTCTGTTGTGCGCATTAAAAAGAGCTGTAGCATTTTATCTCTAAATGTGGAGAAGCAGATTCAGCCCTAGCGGAAGCAGGACCCCAAGCTAATTCAAAGCAGGCAAAGCCTACTCCAAGCACTGAGCTGGGACGATCAACCCTTAAACATCTGCTTCTTCTCTTTTAGCAAACGGAAGCATTTGGAACTCTGACTGGATACTCCTGCTGATGAACCAAGCAAACTACTGAGAGAATATGAAACAAATTAAAATCCTATTTCCCTATAGTGAAGTTTTAAATTTACTCTTTTCCCTCTGAGGGCTCAATAGTTTTAGCCTATAAAGTGAACTGACAATGGATTGACACAGTGACAACACAGCAGTTTTCATTCTGTCCCTAAACACGGATGCCCCATACAGCATGAGACACTGAGGAGGGCCAGACAGTTGCACCTGACACAGAACAAAGCCAGAGTGGGAGGGAGTGGCACAGGCCCTTGGAGGTGGTGGAGGATGAACATGCTGAGCAGGTGTTGTCTTGTGACATGGACGGAGTCCTCAGGTAATGGGCACCTGTGGCCACTTCTCTCTGTATCAAATCCCCACTTTCCTTTTCCTGTTGGATAACCCCTCAGCAGAGGGGACATCAGATGGCAAAGCCTGTTCCCATGGCTTGATATTTACTACTTTTCTTCCATAAATGTAAATTTCTTATAGCAGTAAATTTCTCTCACAAAAGGGCAGCCTTTCAGAGCCTTGTTTATAGAGGTCTGCCAGTTTTCTGAATAATCAACTTGAAATATGCCAAAGAAATATATTGGCCATGGTATATTTTCATCTCCCATAGCCTCATGTTGGAGTATGGAATATGTGTGTGTCATAAAAATGTGAACTTGCTTTCTTTGGTGGCATATTTTTTAATAATAGCATACCTAAGCTTTATAGTTTACCTGTGAGTGTGTTTGCATGTGTTTTGGGACCTAGGTTTTAAGTAACCCTAAGAGATGGTAAACAGTTTAAATTATAAAGTAGCAAATAATCGTAATTCCACTAACTCCTACAATAATAAATATTCATAAGGGGAATGGTCAGACTTGTATTGCTGCACTATTTCTTTTATGACATTTTGGTTTCGTTAGTGCCTGAGTTTGGGGAATAAATCATTTAGGAAGGATTTTTGTTAAAAGTATCAGAAAACAAAATTAACAGTGTCTTACACAAGGAGTAGACTATATTCCTTACATCAAGTCTGGGGCAGAGCCAGGCAGGGCTGATGTTGGCCTGGATCAAATCTCAAAGTGATTCTAACCGATATCTAACCAATGCCATAGCAGTTGTGGTAGTTGTAGACATCGTGTCTACATTCGAGGCATAAAAGAAGACACAGATTGGAAAGGTGCTTCCAGTAGATTTATATCTTGTTGCCCAAACTCTGATGTATCGATGTCTCTCACTGAAAGAAATGCTGAGAAATCAGTTTGTTCTGTTTTCTATAGTAGAGGCCGGCAAAGGAGTTGCAACTGTGAAACTGCGTTGGTGTTTTTCAAGAGTCAGACTATCCCACTTGAGGCCAAGAAATTGGAGACATAGCACAGGATATTTAAAACTTCAAGGAGTCAATATCTGCATGACTCTTTCATGTATAAGCTTAGGAAATGCTCTGAAAATGCTTCTTCTATTGTCATCCACCCGTGGACCATAAGTACAGTAATTACTGAGATTCTGTCAGTTAAAAAGGGGAACAGCTATTAGCTGTGTTGCCTGATGCTTAGTGACTCCCTGTTCAGTCTGTCTTAGGTGTGGCAGCTTGTGTTCTTCCTGGACACAGATTTCTCTTTCTACAGATTTCTCTCTTGCTTTTTTTTTCTCTTGCTTTCACATGGCTCAGATAACTTGAGGCCCAAGAGATCAAACCAGGACCACAATTTGGGGTATTTTTTTTTAATTCAGCAAGACATAATTATAAGGAGCCCTCTTCTTGCTCTATTTATATACCTTTAGGTAAGCTCCTACTATATGCTATAAAACAGGGGCTGAAAAGATATCTTTAAAAGAATATTATACTACATATTTTAAGTATTGTGGCCATTATAACCTTCTTGTGACAACTAATCAACTCTATTTTTATAGAGCAAAAAATCCCAGCCATAAACAATGTATGAATGAATGGGAATGGTTGTGATCCAGTGGAATTTTACTTATAAAAACAAGTGGAGACCTGGATTTGACACATGGGCTACAATTTTTCCAGTCCTTTCTTAGAGAGAGGCTGTAGAGTAATTACCAATGCCAAATATTATGTGGCAAGCCTTATTCTAAGCCCTTTTATGAATATAGTTCCATATAGTTAAAACTCCATGGAGGTAGATGATATTCTTAATTCATTTCACATATGAAAAAGCAGTCACAGACAGTTTATTTCTGGGTGCCCAGCTCACCATTGGAATGTGTGACCACTCTACTAAAACAGTGTTTGTGAAGGTCTTTTCATAAATATTAATTAAGCAAGTGTGGTAGATTAACTAATTGTCAACTAGTGACACCCAGCTGCACTGAGTCATCATGGTGCTGGGTGTAGAGGGCCTGCCTGAGGATCGCTGCCAACAACATAAAGAGAACAAGAAAAGAAGATGCTGCTGCTGATTCTCCTGGAGATGCAGGTCACACTGGCTCTCCCGATATGAACTAAGCTGTTCTCAGCAGAGGCGCTCAGGTCCTCGCCGTCCCTGAGGACGGCTGCAGTTCTTTTAGGGGGAGCTATGGTCCTTATTTTGAGCATTGCTTCCTGGCTTTAGTCCCTCAGTCTGCTGCCACAGATCCTTGATCCTGCTGGCACAGACTTTCTAGCTTCTGCCACTGACCTTTGGGCCTTACGGGGTGGATCCTTGATACAGACTTGCATGAGACATTGTCATGGGCTCTAGGCCTCCAAATGGACTTGTGCATGGCATTGGCATTGGCTCTAGCTCTTCAGCTGGACCTGGGCCGGACATTGTTGTGGGATCCAGGCCCTCAGATGGATTCTTGGGGTCTGCAGTGTGTGGACAGATCTCCTGCACTCTTTTGCATGTGACTTTTTGTGTGAATATTATGAAATAATCCTATAAATTACATTGCCTATATTAAATCTTTTTCCTTGTAAACCCTGACTACAACAGAAAGCTCCACATATCTCTTCTTGGATCCACTTGTTCATTCAGCCAGGTTAACAAACATCGATTTATTGCTTCTTCTGTCTTCTGTAATAGTCACTGTTGGAAATGGGGACATGATGGCAAACAAGACCAACAAGATTCCTACCTTTACAGGGCTTGTTGTTGGTAAGCAGATCCAGGAAGTCAGGAAACAGGGGTAATCACGCCAGAAAATGAGGTCAACAAATCACAGACAGTGTGAGAATGGCTGGGTTGACTAGCAATGGCCTCTCAGAGGAGGTAATGCTTGATCTGAAGCATAAGTATGAGTGAAACAGGCCATATAAAGTTTGGGAAGAAAAGGAGTTCCTGGCAGAGAGAAAAACAGGCATTGCACTCTGATGGCCTGCGATTGTCCTAAAGGTACAGGAAAGAAGGCCGAAAGGGGCTTACCTAAGGCAGTGTGGGAGATGAGGCAACATGTCGGGTCCTTTAAAGTTTTAATCTAGGTTTCATGAGAAGTCACTGGGGGTTGAAGTAGGAAAGTAGTTGATCTGATTTGCTGTAGGACATAATTACTCGAGCTGCAGTGCAGAGATCACAGGGAGCAAGCTGGGGGCTGGTTTTGAGGCTAATGTATGAGGCTAAGTGAGAGAAAGCTGTAGTTAGATCTAGAATGTAAAGATGGACAGAGGAGAAATATAAAGGCTAGAGATTTTATTTTGTAGTTGAACGGAACTGGTGTAAAAATTAGAAGTGGGGTAAAAAGGAAGGGATCACCAATACTATTCCTGTGGGATGGCTCGAGCATAGGATGACCTTTACAGAGATGGGAAACCTAAGACAGAAACAGCCTGGGAGGGGAAAGGACAATCAGGAGCCTTTCCTTAGAGAAGTTAGTTTTGTGTGACTAGTGGAGTTCCAGGTAGAGATTTCAAGAAGAAAATCAAACTCAGTTAATTATAATAGCATTTGTTATTACACTAAGAAGAAGCCTAGACAAACATGGGCAAATTGCTGGTTTGGTTTAGCTAAGTTGTGTGGTTTTCAAAGACTTAACTGCTTTGCTCCCTTATGTTTTCCATTGTTGGTTTATGTAAGGTTGAAATCAGAACTATAGGATTCCTCATTCATATGTGAAGGAAAGAGAGAAAGAGAAAGAGGGATAGAAAAAGAGGGACAAAGGAAGGAAAGTTGGAGGGAAGAGAAAGTAAGAAAGAAAAGGAAAATGGGGCAGAGAGGGAGAAAGAGGGATAGAGGGAAAGAGGAAGACAGGGAGGGAGGGAGACAGGGAGAGAGAGAGAGAGAGAGAGAGAGAGAGAGAGAGAGAGAGAGAGAGAGAGATCCAGCGAGACAACTATGACTCTGACTACCTCTTAAGAACAAAAAATAACTTTTTTTCCCCAGAAATCTCCAGCAAACCTTCGAGACAGTTGGCCCCAATTGTCTTTGGCCTCATCATCTTTGTTTTTTTTTAATTTTTTTTATTTATTTATTTGAGAGAGAGAGAGAGAGAGAGAGACAGAGACAGAGACAGAGACAGAGTCAGAGAGAGAGTGAGTGTGTGTGGTGTGTGTGTGTGGCCAGCTCAGTCCATCAGGGGGCGGGGCTGGCTGGCATGTGGTGCTGGGGGATTGAACCGCGGTCCCTGTGCTTTGCTAAGCTTGTTCTAAGTAGAGTGCCTTAGACCACTGAGCCATCTCTCCAGCCCCGGCCTCATCATCTTTGAACCAGTCATTGACAATGGCCACAGGAGTTTTAGTGTTGACTTTGTCTGATTTCTTATGGTGGAACCAATTTGGAAAGTAAATGACCATGCCCATGGTTTAAATCCATGAAATCACACAGGGACAAGGTAAAGATATAGAACTGAAGACAGTGCAAGCCTGTGGTCCCTACAGAACTCTCATATTTAAAGATTAATGTGAGGAGGAGGAGACAGGGAAGTGTAGAAGGGTGGGCAGTGCGGAAGCAGGAAACTGACATGTGTCATACTATGAAGGTTGAAAGAACAAAGTAGGATGAGCTGTGCAAAGTATGGCTGTAGGAAAATAAAGTGAGGCAGGAAGATCACTGGATTTTATCAGAGTAGAATTTCTAATGAAGTAGGGCATTCAATTATATTGGTTTGTAACTGGAAAGAATATTAACTCCAATGGCCCTACATCCTAAAATTGACATGCTACTGTTTCTGGAAGCAGAATAAGGAGTGGCAAAAGTTTTATGATTTTGTTTTCTATCCACTAATTGTAAGGAATGGCTTTCCTTAATTGGCTTTATTATGTAAGTAAAAATGTCACTTTCACACATTAACATCCAACTTACAGCAATTTGACGTGTCATAGGCTGAAAAAAAGCAAAATGAGCGGGAAAATACTGAAATCTAAGCTCTTTATTTCTGCTTCTCGGGCTCTTTTTTGTGCCTACACGCCCCAGTAAAGCAGAGCTGCACAGAACACTGGTGGTCCTGTTCTGCCATGAACATACATGGTAAATTTGTGTGGATGTCAATGACAGACCTGTATTCCATTACGCTGAGAAATAAAATCGTGGATGGGAGCATGATGGATGGATAGAATGCTGGAATGCTGAATCTTCAAAACTTCTTAGTCAGCCTGGGTGAAATACAGTCTGAAGTCAGGTGGCTGAAGGGGGGTGTGCCCATAGGGAAGGGGCATGGAAGAGCAGGAATACAGCAGGGTTTGCTGGGTGGTTGGGCTGTCTGGGATCTATTTGTTTAAAAGTCTATTTCTGTCCTGAAATTCTGAACTTTTCAGTGAAAATAACATATTTTATTTACTTCTGTATTCTCACAGTTTATAATGGAGCACAAGGTCTATAAAAATGGTAAGGACATATAAAGAAGTCAAGGAGGGAGAAAATCTAGTTGGAATGGAGCAAGTTGCATATAGCTACAAAAAGAAACCAATAGGTTTGTACTTCTGTTTGAAATTATTTGTTAAGTCATGAAACCCTACAAAAGGATTTTCATGTTGAAAAACAAAATATGTCCTGAAAAGTCCATCAGCCTCCTTAAGCCAGTGGTTCAAGTAGGAATGATTTTGTTTCCCAGAGAACATTGGCAATATCTGGAGATATTTTGCATTGTCGTAGCTTATGTGTGTGTGTGTGTGTGTGTGTGTGTGTGTATGTGTGCATGTGTCTGTGTGTGTTTGTGTGTATCATTAGCATCTACTGTATAGAGGCCAGACATGCTTCAGACAGACCCTGCAATGCAGATGATGGTACCCACAGCTGGGTGTAGTGCCTGGAATACCACCACTCTAGGTGGCTGAGGCAGGACACAGGCAAGTTCAAGCCCAACCTGGCTAAAGTCCTGTTTCAAAATTTTAAAAGAGCTGAGGATGCAGCTTAGTGCAAAGGCCCTGGGTTAAACCCCAGTTCCACCACCACAAAAGAGGCGGGTGCCCACAACAAAGTTATTCCATACCCAAAAGGTTAGTAGCACCTTTTGAAGTTGAAGTTGAGAAACCTTGGCTAATTACATGGTGGTGCAGCTTTCTGTGTAATAACGAGGTATTTACTTTTCATTTCCTTGTAATAATCTATAGTTATGCAGGTAATGATAACTGGAGAAGACTAGAACCAATTTTAAGTTCCAGAATCATGTCCAGCTATTTCAAATAGTCCACAAGGCATGCTTGTGTGGACTTCACCCCCAGACATCTTTGTTGTAAGTAAATTGAACTTTGCCTACTTCTGTCCATTTCTCTGGGTGGAAGTGTCACTGGTTTTCACAGGAGGATCTATCTCTCACACCAAGAGTGCACAAAAAACAGTGAATGGAAAGGTGTGTCCTGGGATGTGCTTTGTTTGCATTTCCCCAAACCGTCCTCCAGTGACACAGCACGAACACAGGAAACAGGCCTGCTGTATCCACAGAGGTGTCCTCTTTGGAAATGATCAGGGATCTGGTGTCTCATGAGAACAAGGATGCTTAAGGAGTGCTCTGCACAGCTGGAAGTAGTAGGGAGATCCTAGGAGAAGGCAGGGTGTGTTTGGATTGTTCCAAATCTGGCAGCCGACTGCGCAATTGCATCTGCATGCATGGTTGTGATATCTCCCATTACAATTTTAAATTGAGAGCTTGTTTTTTAATGCACATAAATTGCCTTCAATGGACTTGGTGATTGAACACAGTAAATATTTTTCTGTGGTACTAAAAATAGTGAGAACTCTGGAGATCTCTTCTCTTTGCTTTGTGTGAAGGCTTTTTTCCTGCAGCCTCCTATGCATTCTTGTCACTGCCATCTCCCATGCTAGACAGAGCTTGATCAGGCTGCTCAGACCTCACTGCCCTTGGTGAAGCTGAGCTGGCCTGGGGAATTCACTGCCCTTGGTCTGAGCACATGTACTGAGGACTGCAGGCCTTTGGGAAAAGCTGCTGGACTTGGGACAGAAAAGGCCCTCCTCCAGCAGGCGGCACGTCACATGCCTGGGCTCTACACCTTTGCTCTTTATGGTATCAAGCAGCCTGCACTTCCAGCACATTTTCTGGGCCCCCCCACAAAGAGCTGCTTGTGACAGTTATGTGTGTCAAAGGCTGTCTTTTACTGTTGTAATTTTTTGTGAGGTCTCATGCCTTCATTGCTGCCTTAGGAGACTAAAGGACCCCCAATCCTAGGCCCCAAGAATGTGGTTTCGTATCACATGCCCAGTAGTGGGAAGGAGGACTTGTATCAAAAAATATGCAGATACCTTTGAAGCTCCAAATCTGGTTGTCTAAGATACACTGCAGAAAACCATATTTTTTCAAATTCATATTAAGAACAAGATTTAAAATAGAAAATAAAAAATCTATAGCTCAGCACAAAGTTCACAGATATTCAGAAGGCCAGTCCTCAGACATTCCATTCTAAGTTTACTCTCCATTTTCAGAATTTGCTTTACTTCTATCTTACCTAGTAGTTTCATTTAAAAAGTAATAATAAATTTCTTGTTCTGGAAGAATGCATTTCTGCTCATTCTGTCACTATATATTCTCAGATTATTCCAAGAATTAAATGCTTTAACATTTTGTTAATCTCATAGAGAAAAAATAGAAAATATTGCTAACTTCTTGCCCTAGTTTTTGAGGAGAGAGGTATATTTGGGGCAGTTGAGATGAGCCACCTTGGGCCCCGCAGGAGCCTGGAAGGGCAGGGCGCAGCCTCCTGCTTCTGCATGACCGTGTGCCAGTCTCTTGTCACTCTTCATTCTCTCCACTGACTTCTTCCAATTATGGAAAGAAGACAACATGATCTGTTTCTCACTAGTCTTGCTTTTTGCACCCAGAGCCTCTAGATTGCTGGTCGGTGAAGATGCTGGAGGCACAGTGTTCCAACCAAAGGTGTGAAGGGAGATGCTACACACAGGCTTAAACACAGCATGGTTTCGCTTCTATCAGAAACTTCTGTGATGTAAATAAGACAATGAGCAAAGTAAGAGATAGACAATAGGGAGCAGGGCAATAGATTTCTGCAAATGGGCAAAGACCAAGAGATGGAGGGAGGGGCAAGAGGGAGGGAAGGGGACAGAAAGAGAAGTGAGACATTTCTTCTGTGTGTAACAGCTCTCTGTGGTAACTGTAACCATTATGTACTGTAAACATCTGCCAGAAAAAGAAAAATGAAAGACACAGAGAGGTTGGAGCATGCGTTTTTTATAAGGAGGTAGTGACTGGGTATCCTCCTACATCTGCGGGATGCGCATGTATACAGGTCACTGAAAGCTTCTGGAGAGGAGCAGACCTTGGGCCCTGAGAGCCAAGTAGCCCAAAGATGCAGTGAAGAGTGGCTCTGAGCCTGCCGTGCAGAGCCCGCAGCAAGGGGCTGCCCTCAGGCGGGTGCCCAGGGAGCAGCGGCCCCTGCCCTGGGCGCTGTTGCCTGGCAAGGCAGGAGGGAGAAGAGCTGTGAGTACACTGCTCTGCGGGCAAGAGGCCTGGGGGGCAGGCTTCGTTCACAGAGCCAGAAGGCTGTGGCTGCCATGGCTGAGTGCATCCTTTCTGGCAGGTTTCCCTGGAGCTAAAGCCACACAAACGAATAGGTGACACAGACTCTCAAGTCTTTTTGTAAAAATAAGCCTGCTAGGGATACATTCACAACAAGAGAAATCCATTATTCAAATTGCTAAAAAAGAAAAAAAATGCCATCCACATAATTATCTTTTATTTTCTGGTAACTGTACAAAATGCTTTGTGGTATTTTTAAATTTTAGAACTATGTGTAATGCTAACGTAAGACCCTAGACACCATTATTAGCTCACTGAAAAGATGCTCATTAGGCATAATTGGGAGGAATACAATCATGGACACATCTAAGAAAAGAGAAAGGATGAGATGATAAAACTACAGAAAAATGGAATCGATGGTCTTTACCTCAACCTACTAAAAGCCAACATCATACTAAAGTCATCATCATCTATGACAAACCAACAGCCAACATTAAACTACATGGACAAAAACTGAAAGTTTTCACTCTAAAATCAGAAACAAGACAAAGATGTCTACTGTCACCACTCCTATCTATGTAGTTCTGGAAACATTAGCCAGAGCAATTAGACAAGAGAGAGGAATGAAGGAACAAGGATGGGACAGGAAGTTAAATTATTGTTTTCCTCAGATGACATAATACTCCACATAGAAGACCCCAGAAATTTGAGCAAAAGACTTGTAGGTTTAATAACTAAATTTGGTAACATAGCTGGATACAAAGTCAATACTCGGAAGTCATTAGCAGGCCTGAACAGAGACAAAAATCTCACAGAGAGAGAAATTAGGCAAACCACACCCTTCACAAGAACAGATGACAGTTGTTAGGGAAATTTTACCATCTTTCTAATGTTGCTACTACTTAGCTAGCTTAGATTTAGTCTTTGGCTTGTTTCATTCTGTGCTGCTCTAACAGAATGTCCAAGATTGGGTGATTTATAAAGAACAGAGATTTAGTTTAGATAGTTCTGAGGAATAGGAAGTCTAAGATCATGACTTCCGTAGGCCAGTACTTACTCTCTCTGCCTTAAATGCCCCACCCTCCAGAAAACGTGTTCTCACATGGCAGAAGATCAGAAGAAAGAACCTATTTCCCTTAGCCCTTGTCATGATGGTGTCTGTCCGTTCTTGAAAGCAGAGTCCGCAGGACCTAAACACTTCCTTGAGGAGCCCCCTACCTCCATGGTTGCATTGGGAAATAAATTTCTGACACATGGATTTTGAGGAACACATTCATAGCATGTCAATGTTCATGTCTTGTATTACTTCCCACTTGTTTGCTTTGAGACAAGCAGAAAATATAAGACAACTTGAACGAAGAGTGTAGGTTAAAAAAAATGTCTATCAGGGTGATCTATTTGGTTTCTCAAATTCAATTATTTTACTTTTTAGGTGATTTATTAAGCATATAGGGTCATGCATTGTGCCCTGAAAATTGTGTGTGGAGAACATTCCAAATTATTTATGGTGTAGTTTTTTTCCTCATGATTGTGTTTTAAACTGTTGTTATAAAAAGGACATAGTAAATTTACCTGAGGATGGCGTGTATCTTCTGGGGAGAAATTGGAAATACCAGGACCCAATGAAATATGAGCTTAAAGGGCTAAAAAATAGCATACTGTTAAAAACATAGCATACCGTTGTTTCTTTTTTCCTTTTCTGCCTTGTTTTATGTTATATATAAAATGTATATGGCATATTATTCATAAAATGTATAAATCATATGTCATGCATGCTGCTGTCATAAATAATTGTTCCAGTCTGGATCAAAGAGCTTAGTCAAACAAGGCATCCAAAGGAAACATGAGAAAGCTGCTGAGACATTGCTGCACAGAGTGGTGGGCAGCAGGCAAGGTGTGAAATGACTCATGCACTTTTACAGGGACGCCTCGGCCCTGTGGGCTGTGTGGAGCTCTCTTCCCACCTGCCACCTGGATGTCCTAGGAAGAGGAGACTTTCAGATAGAGTCGTATTCTAGATGGCTGTTGCTGTGGTTTCCATCTTAGTGCCTTAGTCATTTTCTTGTTGTTGAGACATAGTATCAATGATTACCACTTAAAGGAGGAGAGGTTTGCTTTGGCTCCAAGGCAGGATGGCATGGTAGAGAGGAATGGTGGAAGACAGTAGATCTTGGCATGGCTCACAGGAAGTAGAGATGAAAGTTGAGGGGGGAGCTGGGAAGGAAGCTATAGCCCTTCAGTCTCTTCCACAGTAACCTGCTGCTTACCAGGTCCTGCCTCTGAACAGCAAGTAAGCTGTGAGCCCTCAGAACATAACGCCTTCTGAAGATCCTTTGTAAAGTCCCATGAAGTCTTAGGGAGACATCTGGGTATTAGCCATAACATTTGGGATCCCTCAAAAGTCATACGTTAAAATACTGAACCCCACAATGATAATATTGAGAGGTGATTTGTCCCTCATTAATGGGACTGTGACTTTCCATAAAAGGGAGCCCAGTGAACTAGCTAGTCCTATCCACCTAGTGTGGGTGCAGTGAGAAGCTATCACCCCTGAACCAGGAAGTGGGCCCTCACTCAGCACTGAATCTGCCAGAAATTTGGTCTTGAACTTTCTGATCTCCAGAACTATAAGGAATAAATTTTGTTGTTTATGAGGTACCCTGCTGTATTTTGTTACAGCAGCCTAGACAAAGAGAGCTGCACCAGTATTTTCCACAACAAGCTGTTACTCTCACCACACTACAGGTGGTTGCTCAGCGAGGAAGCATGTAAGACATGCTCTGACCCCACTGCTCCATACTTTAACCTCTATGCCTAATTTCTTTCTGGTCCAATCCTAATAAAAATCTTTGTTGCAAGAAACAACTGTATGGGGAGATAGCTCAGTGGCATAAGTGTGTGCCTGGCATGGGCAAGGTTGCAAGTTCAACCCCCAGTACCACAACAACAAGAAACAACTGCAAGGTAACATTTGGTGATGTTACAGCCTTCTCAGTCTCCATTACTTGATGGAGTAAGGAGGCCATCAGAGAACTCTCCACCAGCCTCATTGCTTTTCCTGTAGAGTGTGTAAGCTGCACGGCACTTCTGCATTTAGCTGCTCTCCATTCACAGTACAAGTTTTGCTCAACAGTAACAGAGCATCCATTATGACTGAGTTTACTGTAAGGTACGTTGAGGGTGTTGCCTACCACTCCCACCAGGGCGTCTGTGAGATCCCTCAGGAGGCCTTTCTTGCTTTGGGGTCTCACTGCCAGACAAAACCACGCTACAGCCGATAGTTGATTTCTTCCCCTTAAAGATTGACTCATCCTTCAGCACCATGTTTTTTGTCTTTGCTTTAGTGGTTAGAAAGTCAGAACTACATTTGAAACAAAGCTGCAATAAAATATAATGCTAATTTTGCCCTTTGCTTTACCATCCACTTTAACTTTCACACCAACTCCTTCAAGGACTGTGTATCTTTTTGTGACTTGCATATTAATAATAAAATGCAATTTCTCTGTAATGTGAAGAAATGACAGTGTAAAGTCTCAAAGATTTGCAAGGAAAGTGGTAAAACTACAGCTCTGATTGCACAAGGAAAAGGAGGAAAAAATGAGTTCCTGAATAAAAATAAGGCCGAAATTGGAGCTGGCTCAGTGTGAGTGATGGGTATTGCAAAATGGTCAGCCGGGCAGCATGAGGCCATTTATTCTAAATGAAAGAAACATGGCTAGAATCGGTGTTCCCTGGAGTGTACTCCCTAGGACCCCAGATATTTGTCAAGGGTTCTATGATCAAATATGTTTGGGACCCTCAAGGATTATGTCCAGCTTTTCTCAAACCCAAACTGGAAGATTTCTAGAAGTTACTAAAATGCATGTGCTGTGAATCTCCAGGAGGCAGACTCCATGGTGTAGGGTTTCCAAATTTATTTGGCCATTTATTTTTCCTGGAACACCTCCAAGAACTAATCTTCATTGGTAAATTATAGGGTGGAATAATGTCATCAAAATTATTATCATTATTATTGTTATTATTAATAGAAAGGCCTTTCTGTTACCTTTTAAAACACACAGGGCTAAGGTTTGGATATTTTGTTTCTAATTTTAAAATATAAAGCAACAATACGTTAGAAACAAATACAGTACAAATCTTTGTAGTCCCTATATATAGTGTTTTGTAGATTTATTTAGTGGAGGCTTTTGTCCTTTTATTTCTTTTCAATTTAATATTCAGACTGTTAACAACACGGTTATGTGATATTGATGTGGAATCCTTGACAGCAAGAAGATTTGGGGACAGCTGCCACCAGGAAGCCACAGTTAGTGAAGAAGAGCCTGCAGCCAGACAGGGTTTCAACTTACGACTCTTACTCTCACTAGATATGTAACTTCTAGATACAAAACTTTGTGGAAGTTGCCTAAATTCTAAAAGCATTGGTTTTCTTGTCCAAAACATAAGCATCATACTAAATGTAACCCATAGACCTGTGAGGATTAAATGAACTAATATTTAGCATAATTATATGTGTGCATGCTTAGGTATAGTGCTTAACATATGATTTTCACATAGTACTTAATAAGTGTAATTATTATCATTTCTATTGACTTTGTCTTAGTTATTTTCTCCTCACCGAGACAAAATACTTGAAATCTAAAGTTAAGGAAGGAAAGGTTTATTTTGACTCACAGTCTGTAGAGGTTTCCAGTCCATAATGGGCTAGCTCCAAAGTAGGGTGGCGCGGCAGACAGGCAGCTCATGATGGCAGAAAACAGGAAGGCAGTAAAGTAGCAAGTAGCAAGTGAGCAAGGGACAAGCCACCCTGTTTCTGTCCCTATATCCTATCCTAGCTGAGGGAGTGTAGCATTCACAGCCAGAGTGGGGCAGCCTTAATCCCATCATCACACCCTTGATCCCAGCAGCACACGCCTTAGATCCATCCACTTCCACAAAGGCTCTACCTGTTACCACAGGAGGCTTTGGGGGGATATCTAGACACAAGCTGTAACAGTTTGCGAAACATTTAATGAGTAGCTGTTAAGCAGTGGGCAGCACATTGTATGTGCTGTTATCAATATGATGGAGCCATGGAGCTGCCCTTACAGAGTGTCTACTAAAGTAGACAGACAACAGAAAATTGAATAAATGTGTGAAGTGTCTATAGATTAATATAAACCTTTATTATGGATAAATAGAAGTACATAAATAGCAGAATCATAGAAGACAGAGTCATCAGTTCTGGAGGCCTAAGATGAGAAGGTGGCTTGCATGCAAATTCATAGCGAGTGCTACGGTAGAGAGGAGCTTGAAGAGATGCTGAGGTGTTTGCCAGGAAGAGCACAGTGAGGTCAGGGCTGCCTCCCAGAGGGATCACAGCCAATTTACAAGCGTGGGGTAAGAGCAGAGTAAATTCAGGAAGCTGATCAAGGTGTGGTAGGAAACAAGGCAGTGGAGGTCAGCAGTGGCTGAATCCCAGAGTCATATATCCCAAAGCACTTGCAAGTTGTACTGTAGGCAGTGGGAGTGATGAGGCTGGTGGAGGAACCATGTCAGAGCTGCTTCAGACCAGCACTGATTCAATGGTCTGTGTACTTACTGTGTTAACGTTACTGGAAATAGAAGTTCTCTGGCTACTCAAAACTACTGAATCAAGGGCCACTGAGCTAGCTTAGCAGACTAAGTGACTGCTTAGGCAAGTGCAGAGCCCAGGGTTAGATTCCTGGCACCATATGCTGTGCTGGCCCCACCCTTGGGCATGCTGAACTGGCCACTGAGGCCGGGCATGATGGTGCCTGCCTATAATCCCAGCTGGGGAGGCTGAAAACAGTTAGATCATTATAAGTCTGAGCTGCTTTAGTGAGACCCTGTACCAAATACATAAAAAAACAAAACAAACAACAAGAAAACCTACTGAATCAGTCTCTGGGAATACAGCCTGCCAAATGATGACTTGCCAAGTTCTCCAGAGACCTCAGAGTAATGTGAAGCTGAAGAAACCCTTTCACATTGATCATACTGTGCCTTTCCTAGAGGTGAGACTGGGTACTTCCACTGAGATGCAGAAAGGAGTAGGTAGGGGCTATTGTGCTGGCATAGAATGATGGAAGAATCTGAATTGAATGAGCAAAGGTGGAGAAAGAGAGAGGAAGAGATAAATGATAAAAATATAATAAATTTACTTTATGGAATTTTAGTCAACACCTAGACATTGTATTAGCAGAAGGGAGTATTCAGGACAAATGTCAAGGTTTTTGCTTTAGCGATAAAATATAGTAGTATTTATTAGTATACGGAGTCTAAGAAGAATAGAACATGAGCTGTGCATTGTGGTACACTTCTGTAATTCCAGCGACCTAGGAGACTGAGGTGGAAGCTGCTGGCAAGTGCAAGGTTAGCCTGGGGAACCTGTCAAGACCTTGTCTCACAATGTATATTTTTAAAGGGCTGGAGGTATACTTCAGTGGTAAGGGTGCTTACCTAGTTTGTTGAAGGCCTTGGTACCTAGTACCCAGTATTGTGAAAACAGAGATGGGGGAGCAAAATGTTTATTGGAGAGCTACATTGGAATGTGGCTCTGTAATGTATTAGAAGTACGGGGTGGGGGCGCAGCCAGATGAAGGGATATATACTGCTGGCTGTTGGGCATCTGGTCCCAGGACTCAGGAATAGAGCCATGGCCATTGCTACAGATTGAAGGGTAGTGAGCACTCAGGGCAGAGCTTAAGCAGCAGAAATAGGTGGAACAGGAAAGACAGCCAGGCATAGAAACTTGAATAGCAGCAGATGTTTTGGGAACTAGTAATAACAGGGTAATGTTCATCTCTCTGATCTCACCCTACACCGTTTCCTCCTAACTGTGTACACAAAAGTCCAGTGAAGTCATTGAGCCTCCAATCTCTCATGCTATCAGAACCTCTGGGCCTTTTCTCACACTATTTTCTCTGGCAGGAACACGCCTCGCCTCTTCCCTTTGCTCAGCTCTTTAAGCCTAGCGTATGCCTGCTGATCTCCCGAGACATATTACCAAAGCAATTCCTTCCCCAGGAAAAATGCCCCTTCTCCATACTTTCAAGGAATTGCATGAATTTTATGGAATTTAGCCAAATGGTTTGTTTGTCTGGGAAGCAGAGAGGGTGAAGAAGCCAAGAAGGAAAGGACTGGGGACAAAATGCCCTTTAAAGCCACCCCCAAGTGACATGCTTCATTTGGTTAGACCTGAAAGTCTTAATAATCCCACTGAACTACCCTTTGTACCAGTGCTAAGGTCTATGCATAGTGCAACCTTTCACCTCAGTCCCCAGTCAGCAAGAGCCTGACTGTAGCAGTTGCTTAGTAAGTCATTGCTAAATGAAGTATTGAAGAATGATTCAAGGAAGTGCTGTCAGGAAGATTCAGAAAGCATGACGTTAAAAGAGTGTAAGGAGAGCATGGTGGGGAGAGCAATGAAGTTTCCAGAGAGCAATGGTTGGTGGTGTCACACGGTTTCAAGCAGGTGTGTGAGATTCCAAATGACCACAGAATGTGGAGCTTAGGTTAGGGGAGCGCCTGACTGAGATGGTGTCTGTGGGCTGAGCTCTCGCTGTGGGAATCACATCGAGGAGCTGAAGAATAGCTGGCAGTAGAACAGCCGAAGATACCATTATGAGGAACTGGCTATGGCAGAGAGGATGGTGGAAGGGGCCGGAGCTCAAAGAAAGTTCTTTGAAATGAGATGATTTATCATCTATGCACTGTTGTACAGGGCCTTGTCTGATCAGGAGTCTAAAACTAAGGACACAAAGGTGTATTAGCCACCGTTTCACCACTGTGACCAAACATCTAAGAAAACAAGTGAAGGTGAGAAACGTTGATTCAGCTCACAGTTGAAGATGTTTCAGTCCGTGGTCTGCTCGTTCTACTGTTATGGTCCACGGTGAGAGAGAGCAACATGCAGAGAGCGGGCAGTAGAGCACCGCCGCTCCACCCCTGGCAGCCTGGAAGCAGAGAGGATGAGGAAGCCAAGAAGGAAAGGACCGGAGACAAAATGCCCTTTAAAGCCACCCCCAAGTGACATGCTTCATTTGGTTAGACCTGCGGATCTTAATAGTCCCACTGAACTATAAACCTGAGAAGTCAGAGCTCTCATGAGCCACTCACCTTCCAAACGTTCATCAGCTGTAACCGAGCCCCAGGATATGGGCTTTGGGAATGTTCTAGCCCCAAACCACCTAGAAGAGCAACTGAACAAGTTTCCCACTCAGCAGAAAAAGATCAAGCTTCATGAAAGATTCATCTCAAGCTAAAAGAGGACCTAGCAGGGAGTGGAGATGAGTTGGAAGTAGACATCTTTATAGAGGTCAGGGAAGATAATTTATGGAGTTGAGGAGTGAGTGTAATCTTCTTAGGGGTCATGTTTAGTATGAAACTGTGTGTGTTGCATGTGGGGTGTGTGTGTGTGTGTGTGTGTGCGCGCGCGCGCGCGTGCACATGTGTGTGCCTGCTTGTGTGTATAAGGAGTGGTTTGGACAGAGAAAAAGGCCTGGGGAATGTGCTTGTGGAGAGAAAGGGAGGTTCCAAGTGGTCATATGAAAGTCTGGCCAAGACTTGACCAGAACCACATTGTGTTTTTCTCAGAAGGAATTCTCTTCAGTGTTCCTTATAAAGAAGAAGGATTTATTGATTTTAAAACGAGAACTGTCTATCACATAGATAGGGTATATCATAAGATCTTTATTAACTTATAGCATTACCCTTCCGAGGCTATCTGAGGCCAGATTATGTCGAAAGTTGTTTTCATCCCTAACTTAAAACTTTATATATCTCACCATCTATTTTTACACTATGAAAAGGACCTGAACATTTAATAACAGTGTGGCGATATGAGCCACCCACATTTCAGAAGGGAGGGAGAATAACCCAACATATTATTTCTGTGGTTAAGTTTGTTTTATCCTTTAGTTAAATGAATGAGCAAACCCTGATGAGCTGTCTTGAATTAGCTATTAATCAATATAATGTTCACAGATATGCACCTTAAAATCATAGTTTTTATCTCTTGAGTGACACAATGATATTAAATATTAACACTCATTGAGTTCTTGACTAATCTCTTTTATTGTGCTACAAGCTTTTCTAGTATACCTCATTTAAGCTTCATAACAATTCCAGGAGGTAGAAGCTATTTCAGTTTTATTTTGTAAATGAAGATACTAAGGTTTAATAACAGGTACTTTGCTTTTTAAAAGTTTTCCATTCAAAAGAGAAGAGGTAGAATTCACAGGGAATGAGACTCAGGCAGTTTAGCATTTTTACTTCAATTTTACAGTTTTCTAAAGACTCCGTGCTCACATGGCTGGCTACCCAGTGCCGGGCTTTGCTCTCAGCCTCTGTGCCCATTTCAGACATGCATAATCAATCAGCACATCCTCCTCAGGGGCTCACACTTGGTCTCAGAGACCTTAGCCAGATAATGCTGAAGGCAAACATGACTAACACAGCCAATGCTCTGTGAATGTTTGGTGGACTGAAAGTTTCTCAGCTGCTAGAGTAGGGCTGCAGTTCCCTTTTCTGGAGTTGGGCTTCACCTTCCCCAGGTTGTGAAGTCGCAGCACACACGCTGCAGTGGGCTGTTCGTGTCATCGGAAGCTCTGAAAGGTTTGCCATCTCTGTGCTGAGGTGCTTATGAGGAAGAAGTGCTGTTTGTTACATCCTCGGTCCTTTCCCTCAGGTCCTGACTAAGAAGAGGAAATGACAGACACTCTTGTAACTTGCCAGCCGATCTCATCTGTTACATTATCCAGCTGGAAATTAGCTATCTCTTTCACATAGCCAGAAATGTCTGCTTTGTTAAAAGGATTATAAAATCATAAAATATGATTTGTAAAATATCACAAAACATTGGCTTCTGCAAGGAATATATTTCATATCTTCAAATATTCCCTGACATGACAAATAAAGAAATGTTTGCACAACCAGTTGGCGTTCTCTCAAATCAGATCTTCACTGAAAGACATGTGCATTCATTAGTCTCATGTGATGGACATTTTTGTTCTTAACAAAGAAACAAATATTGTGCCTCTTCAAGAGTTACTAACAGTAAGTAGCAAATCAGAAAAGCTGCTGTGGCTGGTAAGGACGCCTATTCACCTAGATGATTTTTCATACCTCCCTCAGAGCGTGTGCAATTCCTGGTGCACTTGCATAGGTTTATGTGCTGTCACACATTGTAACAATGACAACAATTGGAGCTGTGAAGTACCATTTATTGATTTTCAAGTTAGTGCCAAGACATTGTGTCTGAAATGCATTAATATGCTGCAGCCCTGGGAGGGAGGTAGTATTACATAAAGCCATGAAGGATGGCTGGCATATCCTGCCGCTGAGAAAGTGACATGCATCTAGTGAGAGGGTATGGGCAGGAGGTGAATATTGGAAGTTCACCTAAATTAGGATGGAGACAGATTTGGGGGGTTCCTGGAATTGAACCCAGAGCTCTAGTACTGAGTTATACCCCCAACCCTTTTTTATTTTGGGACAGGACCTTGCTAAATTTTCTAGGCTGTGCTTGGCCTTGCTATCCTCCTGCCTCAGCCTCCCGAAGTTCTGGGGTCACAGATATTAACCACCATGCTTACCTGGAAAAAGAAGTCTGAGGGTTGTAGGCCTTGAATCTGATCAGTAATCTGCTCCTGTGTGGGGTTGAGGTTTGTTCTTTGTAGACTTGCCTTTCCTAAAGGACACAAAAGAGGTAATTGCCTTAGCCACTGAAAAGGGAAAATGAAAAGGAACATTTGACCACTAATTTTTAAGCCTTATTACAAGTCCTGAAAACATGTGTGGAAGATCAAGCCAGCCAGGTGTTTGGATAACAGCCCTCTAAGTCCAGCTGGTGGAGGGCAGCTGGTCACCAGAGTACATGGGAAAAGCACGTTCTAAAAAAATAAATGAAGAGTTGGCCCAAGTGAGGTCACAGAAGAGACCCTTTGTGTGGGAGACTGTGAACAGATCATAAATTATTGGATGAGGGAAGAATTAAAGGAGTACATTTTAGAAGGTGCCAGGCTCTCAGAAAAGATCTCTTTAATCAGCACAGGCAAACATCCAGCTAGGAAATCAGGTGGCCTTCAGAGCCTGGAGGGTCAAAAAAAAAAAAAACCATCAGCTTTGAGGATCTAGAAAAACTCACCATAGGAGCAGTCTGATTCACACTGGACTAATGTGAATTTAGTCCATTTAGTTGAATTCATTTCAACAAATGAAACTCCGACCTAAGGGATTTTACTGCAAAGCAAGTCTTTCCACGGTGATTGCAGGGGAGGAAAAACTACTAAAATTGGGCAAAGGCAGTGTAATGGCCTGTGAAGAAATGATCTCCAGTGTTATGTTGGGTTTTCAGCTGCCCATGCTGTAAAATTATGTAAGAATCACCATGGATTATGGTTAAAAGGGAGGAGGTCAATGTGTCTTGATCTCTCTTTATTATTCATCCCCCTAGTGCCTTCTGACCCATCCATACATCCAAGCCAACAACATGCTGTGAGTAAAAACACTGCCAGCAAACACTGACTCACACTACACAAAAGCACTGTATCAGCTTTCCCATTGTTGAGGATTTAGTCCGTGGGTGAGTGGCTCCAGGGAAGGCACATCAGGCAGAGCGATGATGGAGCAAAGCTGCACCCAGAGTGGAGCCTGAGGAAGGAGCCAGAGATGTGTCCCTAAGTGCACACCCCCAGCGACCTACTCTCTCCAACCAGTCCCATCTCCTAGCTGCACATTCAACTCTGCACTCCTCAGTGGCTGGAGCCCCTGATTCAAGTAGACACACAAACACTGATCCAGTCACTTTCCAAACCCGTCCCCCCCAACACGAGTTTGAGGGCTACTTTCAATCTAAAACATAACAGGCAGTATTCTAATTGTCTCTTTTTTATCCTCACAGTAGCTCTTTGGTTCCTGTTGTACAGGAACCAGAACTACAGAAAGGCAATTGATAAAAATAAAAACTACTTCTGGGCATGGTGGCACAGGACTGTAATCCCAACACTCAAGAGGCCAAGGCCTGTAATCCAAAGCAGGAGGATTACCATGAGTTTGAGGTCAGCCTGGGCTACATAGTGAGTTCAAGTTCAGGCTGAACTACATAATGAGACTCTCTCTCATAAAACAAACAGGGCTGGGGAGATAGCTCAGCAGTCTAAATGCCTGCCTGGCAGGTGCAAGGTCCTGAGTTTAATCCCCAGTACCACATGCCATGTTGGCTGGAAAATGAGCATGGTGGTACATGCCTGTAATCCCAGCACTGGGGAGGCTGAGACAGGAGGATCACTATGAGTCTGAGCTGCATAGTGAGATCCTGTACCAAATAAATAAAAATAAATAATAAATAAAAAACAACCCCCTACCTAATAGGGGAATAAAAAATAGATGTATCATTGCCAAAATATTGCTCATGGTTCTAATAACAAAGACCTGGAAATCAAAGGTATAAAGCACAGACAGAAAAAGTGAGTACAAAGCTGAAAGAACAACCTTTTCAGGGGAAAAAGAGATTAATTGTAAAAAAGAAAGGTAAGAAATGGAACCAAAGTCTCTAAAGTCAGGCCAATATTTACTTACCAAAGTGGCAAACATATATACATTGTGTCTTCACACCAACATTGTGATCAAAAACCTTGAAAAATCCCCCAAAATAAAAAACATGGAGGGGGCAACAACCTGCAGTGTTGGCTCCGGAGGACACAGGACAGTGCCAGGAGCTGCAGTGGTAGCCATCTGTCATGGCCCATAAACCCTCAGGGCTTTGGCTCCCAGACCTGCAAACTTTCACATCTTTTGTGGGGTCCTCAGAGAGAAATTAACCAGGCTCCCCTCCCCTGGCACAGCAGTCTGCTGTTACACATATGTTTAAAATGAGACCTGGCACCAGGCTCCTGCGGGAAGCTGCTTTTCATTCGCGCCTATGTGAGCAGAAGCAGCCAGCTACAGGAGGCCAGAGCTACTTCTAGCCCAAGTCACTCCTCATCCCTGTGCTTACTTGTCCCCTTTGCTTGCCCCATTGCTGCTTTTGAAGCAAGTGACCCCTACTCTGAGCTGTATCCCAGCTCTGGGCTCTCTCTGTTCTCAATCCTGATCACAGCAGGAAACTCAGAAAATAAACACAAAGACATTTTCTCAAGAGGCAAAATATGCAAGCAGACACGTTTGAAAGGAGGTGAGAAGCAAATCCAGAATCCTCGCTTCTGTGACAGTGGGGCAGAGAGACACAGAGAGAGAGAGGCCTGGAATCATTTACAATTATGAGGGGCTCAGAAGTAGAAGGGTGAGAAAGTTCTAGCTTTCAGTAGCCCTGTGGAGTCTAAAAGCTCAGAAATGAAACACGAACATTCCAGACTTCATCCAGTTGGAGTCCTCAAAATAGAGGTTTAGTTAAAATTGCCTTTTCTTATTTCTGAAGATACCTGGTTTCATTCACTGTTTCAGCAAATACAGAAGATGGGCTTGTCCTCTTTCTCCTGCTGGTTTCTTCTCTGCCCTGGTATGCCCTCCAGCCTGCCCAGTCCCACCCACGCTGCCCTCCTGCCCCCTCCTGTGCTGCTGGAAGACAGCACCCCTCCCCCAGACTGTCTTCCTGGAGCTGGACATCACCTTCCCTCTCCTGAAGTACCACCAGTTTTCCAGGGGTGGGATGAGGGCAGACAGTGAACTTCCAGGGAGGAGAGAGGGCCAGAAAGAATTCCTCCCCCAGCTGGAAATCATAGGGTGTGTGTGTGTGTGTGTGTGTGTGTGTGTGTGTGTTGTTGCCAACAACTTCTTTTTGTTTGTTGGGTTGGTTTTGTCTTTTTTTGGTACCAGGAATCAAACAGCATCTGTTTTGTTAGTGTATCAGGTAAAGCTTTGTTCTGGACTACTGATGACCAACCTCTAGTTAGGTGTACTTTGCCTTTGCTTTATTAATAGTGTAATATGAGGCGATAGCTACCTTGCTTGGTCCAGTAGTGCTCTCAACACTGGCTGGTCTGTGTCATCACTAGGGAGCTTTCAAAGTTTCTGATGCGTGGCCTTCCACCTCAGAGAGTCACCTCCCTTAATCTGAGTATAGTCTTCACATCGGGACCTTTTAAAGACTGTGGTGATTCTAACTTGTAAATGGGTAAAAATCAATAACTTAAAATTACTTCTAAATAAGAAACTTCAGAGGATTCCTCAGGCAATTGGGCTGGGTAAGAGGGCATGTTACAGTGGCACCATTGTGAAAAGAAGGAAAAAACACTGAAAATAAATATCTAAGGGCAGGCCTCTCCATCTATGAAAGAGCAGAGATACAGAGTCAGAGAAAGCCATAGAACACATGTGGTCTCTTCTAGGGTTTATTCTTGTTGATAATCAATTTGCATGGGGAATTCTATAGTCGCCGTCTCTCAAACTCAGATCCCTGCGGGTGCTCAGGAAGCAGCAGGCGCCAGCACAGCTTTATTAGAGTCTGTCCACTGTTTCTCCCTGGAGATCCACACTGATCTTATGCACAAAATCCCAGCCCTTTCTGCGCATGTCGAGATAGCAGAGCCGGGCGTTTACCTGTCACCCAGATTTCTAGGTGAGCAGACGGAAGGCAGAAAATCATGTCACCAGGGGTTAGGAAAAGAATGCCTGGAAGATTCACATTGTCTTTCTACATCTTGGGACATGCTGGCCACTGTCAGGATCTGATTTTCCGGAAGGCAGTCCCCTCCTCAGAAGTCCAGACGCTGTCTGTGTTATCACAAAGCCTTTGATGAGCACTTGCTATGCACAAGGTATTCTGGGAAGGGCCTCACATAGATTATCTCACTCAATCCTCACATTGGCTGCAAACTAGTCACTTTGTCCTGTGCAGGTGAAAATGCTGACTCTTGATGTGGTTGTATGCATTTATAAGTGAGGACAGATACTTCTATATGTAGTCTTAATCGTAAGAAGAAACTAACATCAACAAAAATTAAAACAATAAAGACGTGTTGGACATGCTCGTATACTGATTAAAATTACTGGTACTTTTGTCAACAGTGAATGATAGATTTTGCATTCTATCGTATCCCTTTTCTGTTTTAGCTGATGGGTTTTCTAAGGTTTTTGCTCAGCCTGCCGGGGATACTTGAAAACTTTCCCAAAGGTGTCGTTAGCAAGTAATGTAAAACAGAACCGCGGTTCTCTGCTTATTCGTGCTTGGTTGGCTAGATTAGATGAAGACACAGGCATGACGATATGCAAGCTTTCCTAACCTTGCCTGTGTTACTGGAGGGCAGATAAACAGTACCTACGACAAGAAAGCAGCAAAGGAAGAGTTTGCAATCTGGGTTCAAACTGTGCGCCTGTTGGGATCCCCTGCACACGCCCCTACGACTTTTCATCCGGGGCCTACAGGGAAGCTATCTGGCCCACAGAGCCTGTGCTCTGGGCGCATGCGCAGTGCTAAACTCGCCGTCTCAGTGTGCCTGGCTTATCGAAAGGCCCCAGATGGAAGGCTTTCTCCTACAGGCGTGTTTACCTGGCCACTAGAATGGTCAGGCAGTCTGGCTTAGGGTTCTACAAGTGAACTTAATGTTCGTGAGTGCAGGCTAGGCATGTGGATTTATAGAATCTCTAGCACCTCTAAAAGCTGTTGCAACTTATCAGTCAGTCAGAAGAAGGCCTAGAATAAATAAATCTCTAAAATGGGTTTATTTTCTTTTAAAGCTTCTCCTCTGAGGCCAAGACTGCATTTTTACTTCCCTGAGCAAAGCACATAGTGACATCTCTTTTTTGTGCTTGGGCTCCTTTGACTCTGGGCTGAAGGATGGAGGGAGTTGAGGAGGGGCCAGAAGGGGGAGCATCTCCCCTTCCTACTGGCAGAGCTGACTGAGTCACCCTGCTTCAACTCTGGCCAGACTCATGTGACAGAACTGTGAGGATGTCCTTTGGTGGTAGGACCAGGTTTTTTCTCCTTGTGTTTATACCATGTATTATAATTTATCTCATTACATGTGTGTATTTATATATAATTGTATTGTTATATGAATTACAGCGAATGTTGGAAATAATGCAAAAATGTGTACAAAACCTAGAGAGGGGCTAGGGTGGATAGAAAGACTCTTGGCATCTGCTGTTCTCCTCTTCCTTACCTGCAGTGCACTGCAGACACGTCTGCCCCTTTCTGCCACCCTCATGTGTGGCTTTAGGATGGCTTTGGCCCCTCAAGTGCACATGGAGGAGAAGTGTTTCTATCCTGGGCAGAAGCTTCAGGGGCAGCCCAAGCTTTGCCTGGCTCGGCTTCCCTTAGCGTGGTGGGTCGCTGCTCCATCAGGCTGTGTCCCTGATGGAATCTCCCTCATGATCTACTCTAGATGGGGCAGCAGAAATAATGGTGTGTAGCCCACAGTGACCATTAGCTATTTCAATTAGCAATGGAGTCTGACAGATAGAGAACTCATCATGCTTAAAGCTCCTATATTAAGATGCAATAGAAGTGTGGAAAAGGAAGTTGGTTAAGAGGAAAGAGCTTGGTGATTTACTTGTTCCTTTGGGCCTTAAGATTGGCTGGGGCCAGTAACTGTAGGAAACAATTAAAAAGACGCTAAATTTCCCAAGGCAAAAATCCCATACAGCCTCCTTTTGTTTTTCATTTTAAATGTGGTGATATCTGTAACATATTTTAACTCTATACACCTTAAACAGTAACATCCCACTCCTTCTGCTCTTAGGCCCAACTCTTATCTTTGGCAACCAGAATCTTACAATTTCTATGAGTTGGGTTACTCTGGGCACTTTGGATAACTGGAATCATCCTAGTCCACTTCCTAATGCTAATAAAACCATACCACAGATCGGGTAAGTTATGGGTATGACCAACTTCTCTGAGGTCATGCTTCTACTCCAAGGTCAAGGGGCTGCACCTGGTATGGCTTTCTGGCTAGACCATTAGTCTACTAAGTCATTAATCCCCTGAGTGATTAATGTATTTGTTAGGGCAAAGGCTGAATCACTTCTTCAAGATCTCACTTCTTAATATCTGATAAGTGGAGTGGGATTAAATGTCAACATCAGTTTCAAGGGGCACAAACTATGGCTATATATATATATATATATATATATTTGTTCCAAATTTTTTTGTTTCTGGCTAGCCCCTATATCTATTTCCAGGTTACTCTTTACTTAAGAAGGGAGAGAGATGACAGGAATCTGCCTTAAGGCCAACTGCCCAGCCCTGTGATCTCCTTGGGTCAGTGGTTGTGGCTGTTTTCAAACTCAGAATGACCAAAATCAGCTTCCTGCTGATAAGATGAAGGCAGATATCCTATAAATTTGGGAGGTGAGGGACAGCAAAAGAGAGAGGGGGGGTGTGAGAGAGGGGGAGAGAGAGAGAGAGAGTTGTTCCAGATTGGGCCTAGAGACAGTAGGTGGTTATTGCCTTCAGAAGTAACTGGGAGAATCATGACCGCTCCAAAGCCTTGAAGAACCACCATATGGACTTCAAAGCAAGAAGGTTACCATTCTTTTCACTTAAAGAAAAGTACAGTAGTATGTTGGAAGTCGCCTGGGAATGTTATTATTGTTTCTAGTCATTGCTTTGTTTTTTCCAGAATAATACTCAGTAGACATGAATGTCGTCCAGGGTAGACCTCAGAGGGGTGGGGGGCGTGGGATTAGAGGACTGTTAGGTGAAGGGTACAAATTTACCTGCATTCAGGTGGTCCTTGAGCCCTTGTGGAGGGAGGCACTGGAGAAGAGTGAGCTGTGGAGGCTACAGTGTGAATCTCATTTCTGTGTGGCTCTATAAGGTGTGAGGGCCACAGAGGGGGAAGGGAAGGGGCCGGCAGTGAAGCCCCCACCTTGCAGTCATGCTGAAGACTTTGTCTGAAAAAGTCAATCAATTAACTGCTAGATTCAAAAATCTTCTGGAGATTCTCAGGATCTGTCAGAGGCTAATTTTTAAAGGGTCATGGGAAATATCATAATTGTTACAAAGATAAAACTGAGTTGTGGTTTACACATGTGCTCAGTGGTTTTCGTCTGTGTCAGGTGTGTCTCTGGGCCTGGGAAAATGAGCAGACCACAAACACAAGCCTCCCTGCAGCCCAGTGAAGAGGCAAATATTATTCAATCCATCAGCAGGCCAGTCAGCATGTGTTCATTGAACGTGCATTATGCTCCCAACATTGAAGACACTACAGGGAGAGAATGAGACATGAGTCAAATAAACAGATGTCAACTTACAAATCCAATGAGGGCCACCAAGGAGGGCCCATCTGTCCCACTGAGCCCCGAACCAAGAGAGTGTCCTGAGGAACAAAAGACCTCCACCACACCAAGTGAGTGGCCCAGGCCTGTAATCCCAGCACTTGGGAAGCAGGAAGGGTGCCTTGCATTCGAGGACAGCCTCCACCAGGTATGTGGGAGAGAGCATATTGTGGACACAGGAAACAGCATACGCAGAGGTCCAGTGGAGGGTGAACAGGGTGTGCAGAGAGGGGATGGAAAGCGAATCGGTGTTGGAGAGTTAGGGTGGGGGTGGTCATTAAAGGAATCCTGGTGAGTCGGGAGGGTACTGGATTGGTACTTGCTGTGCTAGAATGCGCCAGTCTCCTTTCCCTCCCCAGGACAGAGCTGCAGGATGGAGCTGGGATTCCAGAGTGTAAGTGGAAGGGCTGTGTCCTAGCTTCCTCATCGTAATCAAGCTACCTTACTGCTCTGTGACTCAGTTGCCCTGTCTATAAAATGGAAAAATGTAACATCGCCTATTTTGTAAGCTTATTAGGAAAACCGAGTCTGTGTATGCAAAGAGCCTAGAAGAAGCCCAGCATTAGTTACCAGCACCCGAAGAATGTGACCTGTTACTGTTATCATCATCCTCCTTCTCTATGGTGAGAGCATCGCTATTCAGGAGGTATTTCCCAATCAGTTTATGAGCAAGAAATACACATATTATATCCGGAATATGTAAATGTTTGCCTGTGAGCAAGGAAAAAACCTAACAAAATAGTAGGTCTCTTTAGAGTCTGCATAAGCTATGGAAAGAAAAAAAAATGCATTTCTCCAGGAAAATATCTTGGAAAAGTCCTCTTTCAAAGCTGAGAGCATCAAAATGCCTTTGTGTCCTCTGCCCAGCGTGTCCTCTGCCCAGCATGTCCTCTGCCCAGTGGTATTTGAGGACTTTTTGGAAGACAGGGACTTGAGCTTGATGAAGGGCAGAGCTCACTTCTGGTCCCTGCATTATTTTGTTCCTAGTACAGCTAAGGAGTTGTGAGCGGTAAAGCGAGGCGCCGTGGCTCCGGGATTAGCCTGTTGTTTGTTCTGACTTCACTGCCTGCTGGTTTCTGCACGAAGTGATCATAGTGGAAGGCAAGAGCTGCCAGCATAAGAATTTAATAGACAAGCAATTAATTTTACGGAGACACTTCTGTGAAATCATAAATACCATCTGTACCTTCTCCTTTGGAAGATGGTCATGCATTTTGGCTGATTTTTTTAACCCTTTCCAAAAAATAAAAGTAATAAAGAGCTTTACTTTGTACTAATAGATTTGACAACAATGTACGTCATCCTGCCTTCCATGTAGACAGTGCCATGTTGTTAAGCAAGCAAACTTTTATTAAAAGCTTACTCTGTGTGAGGCTTTGTGGTATGGACTTTATGTGATGCCTCATTTAACCATCACAGTAATTATCTGGTGCCCTGGGCAGGCCTCCGGCCACTGGCCTTTGGATCTATCTTTCTTCCATGTGCTCTGTTCTGTCATGCAGGGAGTGCAGCCTCTCCTGTCTGCCTGTTCCTGGCTGGCCTGGGCTTTGGGAAGCATGGAGAGACATAGTGCATGTGGGAAGCCAAGTGTTTCTCCCTCCTGCCTGCCTTGGGGTATGTGTCCTGACTCTGCTTCCTATGGGAATGGCAGACTGTGGCTGCTCTGGCTTTTTGTTTTTTTGGTACCAGGGATTGAACTCAGGACCCTGTGCTTGCCAGGCAAGTGCTTATTCTACTGAGCTATCTCCCCAGCCCTGGCTGTTCTAGTTTCCACCTGATCCTTCCACTCCAAGCCTCCAACAATATTTTCTCCACCTTCAGTGTCTCCAGTCAAGGAGTGGTAGAGCTTCACATTCTGGCTCACGTCCAGATTATCCTGTATTTATCTGGCTTGGCTTGTCTTCATCGTCACATTCATTGATACTGAACATTCATAGTTCACTGTACTACCTTTCCTTTATTAAAAATATTTGAAGTAATTTCTATGCTCTGGTTTTAATCCTCATAGAACTCTACACAATTACATTTGATATTTTATCAATGAGAAAATTTAGGACAATACAGACTAAATATCACAGTACTAAACTCAACATCACAAATTTTTCCTATTCCTAGGAAGGAGAAATTTATTCATAGATCTTCTTGTCTCATCAATGGCATGATACATTTTACCACAGTCCTGTGTGTGTTCAACTGAATTGTGATTATCTACAGGGTGAGTCAGGGGGCCAATGGCTGACATCTCTCTGGAGATAAAATGATTAAGCCCTCAAGCAGCAGATCAGAAAGATACCCTATTAATACCCCTGTGTAAGTCATTTTTCCACTGATATAACAGAATGCCTGAGGCTGGGTAATGTACAAAGAAAAGAGCCTTAATTAGCTTATAGTTTTGGAGACTGAAAGTCTAGAAGTGGGCAGCCCCATCTGTTGGGTCTGGTGAGGGCCTCATGGTGGATGGTGTCATGGCAGGAGTGTGTGTGACAGAGCAATCGTATAAGGAAGACGGTAGCCAGGGAGCAAGGAGGGGCTCATTTTGCTTTTTTGTAGCAATGTACTCTGAAGAGAACTAACTGGGTTCCTATAACAACTACTTAGCCCCTCTATGGCCTGGTCAACCCACTGGGCCTCTCCACCTGGCTGCACTGCTGACCAAACTTCACATGCATGAACCTTTGAGGTACAGGCCATACCCAAACCTCAGAGCTACGAATGCTTGGTCCTTCAGGAAATTCTCCACAAGACCATATGGCTAGCCAGTTCCATTCAGTCATGCAGGATTGATGATGAGCTCCCATTGTTTCTGCTTGAGCTCTTTATTCCTTTTTTCTGTATGTTTTTTTATTGAGAAACAAATAGCAATGAGACAGTTTCAAAACTGCTTAATAGGACAGTTTCAATAATTAATGCATTGTACATTTTTATCTTCTTAGTGGTGACCCATAGTACAAGATGCAGACAGAGGGCTGGAGAGATGGCTCAGTGGTCTAAAGCACCTACTTAGAACAAGCTTAGCAAAGCATCAGGGACCACGGTTCAATCCCCCAGCACCACATGCC
>NW_004524744.1:5462915-5496388 GCF_000260255.1 Octodon degus | reverse complement strand
TCTCTCTCTCTCTCTCTCTCTCTCTCTCTCTCTCTCTCTCTCTCTCAAATAAATTAAAAAAAAAATTAAAAAAAAAGATGCAGACAGAATGTCCTGTCCAAACACTATTAGTACAAATCATTCTTTTCATTAAATTAAGTGAAAGTAGCTATATATCTATCCTAACTATTCTGCATATACAGATACAAAATGGTCCTTCCTTTGCATCACCTTTTTTTGTTTAGTCCTGTCAGAGATGGGTATTCCATTGGCCTCTAAATACTATAGGTGTGTGAATTCAGCAGAACAATCTGACATAGTCTAGCAGTTCACAATAGTAGAGGGTTATCCACAGAAGTTGTTGACTAGAGCCTTTCACAGCTCAGCATATTAATATGGTTTTACTTTATATATCTTGTTTTTATACTTTTCTGCTGGATGGTTAAGACCAAGATAAAGCAAGACCTGTATAACAAGAAATGTAACTTTTGCATCTGGTAAGGTCAGTCAAGTACCCTCAGGATTTATCCTACAACTCTGTACCACAGTTTGCAGATCCTCTGTTAGCATCAGCCATGTGGATGAGCTTTTTATTCCTTATTTTGAATTAACTCAGGCTCGGGATGAGGACTGCTCATAAATTATCATTTATTCCCCCACATGACCAACAGCTCTGGACTTTGCCATAATTTTAGTGTTCTTCCATAGGACTAAGTCATAAGCTAAAAAGGTTTTGGTCTGAAAATATTTAAAGAGTCTCAGAGAAGCATTAATTTACAGGTAGGGACTCTCCTTGTGGAGAAGCTGGCATTCTAAATATTTTTGAGCCCCCCTCGTGAAATGTTAAAATGGTAGTCAGAAAACAACAGCCCACCTTTCCCTTTCTGTTGCATAATTACAAGGGGTAGGTAGTGAGGAGGCCTGAAGCCTGGTGAGCCTGTGGGCGCACATGCAGCCCACACACAACCATGTACATGGCGAGGATAGGTACAGTGCTCAAAGTGGAGAATGAGCAAAGCCTGTGTGCAGGAAAATAAATATTTTAATTATGTTAGTGAAAGATAGATTAAGGGTGCTATCATAATGCTATTATATATTATAGAGAAAGAACACATAACGCATTTTGTGTTTTACTGTGTATAGATTATAATACCCCATAATACTGAAAGTTTATTAACAAAGAAGATTAAACTCTTGTTTAGATAGGAAGAGACTGCAAATCACACCCCATACTTAGAGCCCCGAGGAACTTTGTCCTGGGTTACTCTCTGGTCTCCAGCCTCATTGTTTCCTCTAAAAATCATTTATTTATTCCTCCTCCAAAGTCACTTTCGGCCTTCAGTTCCGGCTCCTCACTCATTGGGCTGGGCTTTAGGCTTTTCCTTTCTTGTGGCTCCTGTGCACACGTGCATAGTAAATGTGTGCACCTTTTCTTTGGTTTATTTCATCAGGCTCAGTTGCTGAACCTTCAGGGGGAGAGCTTGAGCATCTCTACGGCATGTAATCTTATTATGATGCCAGTATGGCAGCTAAGAAGGATGGTGGCAAAGGCTTGCGCTAAGAGACTTTGGAATAGAAGCTACAGGCAGATGCACAGGTGATGTCGAGGAAGGACTGACAAGATTTGGTCATTGCTGGGGTGGTGTAAAAGAGAAGAGAGAAGTGTAAGATGATTCTGAGACCTGAAACTGCTGTGTGTTGTCATTTCTCACATACTCTGGAACCCAAATCCTGTCAGTCTTGCCGCAGACTTTTCATATTACTGTGGGGCACATGTTGGTACTTGTTCTCTTTTAGTTTCTGCAGAGCCCAGAGCTCACTCATTTCAAGGGCTGCTGAGTGCGTGCTGTGGTTGCATCACACGTTGCAAATGGGGACTTGTCTTAGCCACTTTTTTCTTTGCTAAGACAAGGTACCCAAAGTTTAAAGGAGAGTAGGTTTATTTGGTTCACAATTTGTAGACTTTTCAGTCCATAGTTGGCTCATTCCATGGCAGAGGGAAATCACTGGGAGAAAGAGTCCTTAGCCCTCTTCTTGTACCTTATGTTGTATGCAGGCTACCTATCTGAGGGCAGGAGTAGCACTCCCACTCTTAATCCCAGCCAGAATGATGACAGACCAATAAATGGGCTGGTATACCCATCACATACCCTTGATCCCTGCAGCCCACACTCTAGATCCAGCCACCTCTGTGAAGTGCCCCTCATGACTGCATGAAGCTTTGGGGGGAACAGTCAAACACAAGCCACGGTATTACTCATTGCAAGACAGTGAGGACACATCCCACATATCCTTCAAGGGCATCTGTCAAAGTAGAGAACATCCTTACAAGGTAAGAATTTTGAGCAGGGCCATGCAGGGGTAAGTTAACTCTACCTCAGATCACAGTGGGTCAGAGGTCACTCTCCACCCCCACTCCTACTCCTGGCTGTGTGAGCCCAGCCCTGAGGGCAGACCACAATCTTCTGCCCTTTGTGTCTTCTGTTTCAATCCTTTTACCTGCAGGACCTTCAAGGCCACCAGCCCAGTCTGCCTAGCCTTTGCTCCTCCACATCTTTCCCCAGAATAAATAGTTTCCTTTAAACTATTACAGTGTGCATGCTTCATATCATATTTTACTTTATTATATATTGCATATTATTACTCTACAGCATCTCCAATGGAATTAGTCTTCTTTTTCCTATAAGAGCTTTAACCCTGGATGGAAGAGCTAATTCCTATTCTTCATTATCACCACGCCCTGGAGAGCAGGAGGAATGCTAGCAATTGCTTCAGTAAGAAAACAGTGCCACCCCCTTCTCCGAAACATCTTACCTGCCTGGTTATCATATGATTTTCTTCTGTCGCAATTGGCTTGCCATCACCAAGCATATAAACACAGAATTCTGGTTCTGAGTACTAAAATATTTCTTCCAGAAAAAGAATGCTGTGGCCATAAACATCTCCAGACATAGTAGGGAAGAGGGAGTCAATAAAAGAAGAAAGAGGCATATGAAAACGTATTTTGTTCTTTGACCTGGGTGAACTTATTTATAAGTGACTGAAAAGCGAAGACCGGTGTGTCTTTGAACATCAGTGAATAAGAGCTGACATAGGCTGGAAACTCGTGGTAACTGTGTGGGTGAGAGGGTTTTCTGCTTTAGGTACCTTCGCACAGGAAGTGAGGAGATAGATCCTTCTTAAATGGGAAGGGGTGCAAGAGATAGAGAGGAAGGAGGTGTTAAGATGTGTTATGAAGTGGACCAACTCCCCACAAGGAATGTGATTACTATACATTATTATACTGCAAACATGCATGAATGAAAAACGTTTCCAAATAATCTTAGCATCTCAGTGGCAGAGACCAGAAGATAATGACAGAATAGCTCCCATTTTTGGAGCCAGTGCTGTTGTGTCCACTTATATCTCCATGTTGAATCATCTACCACAAATATAAATATAGATGTTTTGAGTTCCACTCAAAAAGTGATGAAACCAAGACCTAGAGAACTTAAGTAGCTTAATATCAGTAAGTCACTTCCTCCAAGAAGCTGTCCTTGAATTTCAGGATTGGTGAAGTAACATTATATCTCCCGTAGCAACCTCCAGGGTGTCTTTGTCCTAGCCTCCATGCAGTTGTTTGTGTCAGAAACATAATAGAACAAGCTGTCTCATATATCTGCCTCTGCTATGAGATACCAGCCTCACCAAGGCCACTGCTCTGAATCCAGGGCATTTTTCTCTGGGTGTCATTGATACTGCCTTTTAAACACATGTCCTAGAACTTGCAGGTTGTTTGTTTGTTTTTTGTTTGTTTGTTTTTAAAAGTGTACACTGTCAGTGAGAAATGAAAACTTGTCATTAATGGGGCTTTGCCTCCAATATATTTCTATGCAATACTTACTGAGTTTAGGAGTTATGCTATTTTGTTAGCTTTAAGAAACAGATCATGATTTGCAGTTACTTAACTGAAATATATGATTTCATAACCACATAATATGTTTAAAACTTGATAGAAAACATCAGCACAGTTATCCTTTAGGGAAAACCCAAAACAAAAAACAAACAACAGCAACAAAATCAAAAGCCAAAATACTGAAAAAGCCAAAATCAATGTCCATGTCTTCCTTTTATACTACAAATCAAACTCCATTGGCCCAGGCCAGCCAGATAGCTCAGCAGACTAAAGCACCTGTTTAGGCAGAGCACAGTGGCTGGGGTTCAATCCCCAGCATGCCGTGTAGGCCCTACCCTTGGGATGCACAGAGATGGCAGTTGAGACTGGTCATGGTGGTACATGCCTGTAATCCCAGCACTTGGGCGGCTGTACACAGGAGGATCACTATGAGTCCAATCTATGTAGTAACACCCTGCAAACCCTGTATTAAAAACATTTTTAAAAAATATTAACAAACTACATTGGCCCAGAACCCAGTTATCTTAGTGTCTTTTCCTATACTCAAAAACAAAAATATCTCTTAAGTTTACCACAGAAAATGTCAGTCAAATTTCTCCTATCCCATTGCTCATCACTGACTTGAACTTTGGGCTTTGGAAGCACAGGACAGCCTTCAGTCACTGAGAACAGTTCGTAGCTTTGTTACATAGGCATGGTTACTTGGTGTGTCTGCCTTCTCTGCAGAAGGCTGGAATTAGAATGTTTTCTTCTTCTTTTTTTATGCTGGAGCTGAAACCTAGGGCCTCACACATGACGAGCCTGGACTTCACCACCAAGCTGTCAGACATGTTCTTTCTTGGGACTACACTGCATTTTGGTGGCCAGGAATTAGCAGAAGCCAGGAGTTAGCATGAGGAGCATGTAGTATGTAGTCATTATTGATCCTGGGCAGAAAGATTGCTGTTGATGCTGGGCAACATTTGTGGTTAATTCTGCAGAATCCTGGCCAATGGAACCAGTCACTTTGCTGGAGACTCCTTTAGCTGAAAGGGTGTGAGGAGACATGAATGGAGAAGCAGGTCATGGGCTCTGCCCTGGCCACTGAGAGGTCCATGGCAAAGGAAAGGCAGAATTAGGTTGGCCTTGCTGTCACAGCTGGGTGACCTCAGCAGTAGCATGTAATTATCATGAGTGCAGACCCACCAGCTAGCAGGGGACAACTAGCTGACTGACTCCTGGGAGCTCCAAATAATAGCAGTGAGCCTTCTTCTGCCATCTCAGGCATGCCTAGGCCCCGATGAGTTGGAGCACTCCTCCAAGAAGTGCTGTGGCCTGGCCTGAGTCCTGCAGAACACGAGAAGCCAGGATGGAACTGGGAACTGGACTGGCAGACTCCAAGACGAGTCCTTACTCCACAGACCATGCAGGCAGGGGAGGCCCGGTCGGATTTGCAAGCAGTGGGAGCATTCGACTGGCTCCTGGACTGCACGAAGGTTTTTCAGGTATTCACAAACTGTAGTGATGCAGAGCAGAACCTGGGCAGTCATCATGTGTGTTGACCATTACTGATGTAGGAGAAATGACAATGCTACATACATGAGTGAGATTTAATTGAGGGTTGTCTCCTACTGGAAGCAATGCCATGGCTTTCAAGATAGAAGCAATAGCACACAATTAAAATTATAACCACTTCAAAATAATTTCAGAAAGACTATAAACAGCTTGAATTTTCTAGATGCTTCACCCTTCCCTTTCAAAGCAGTTTGATAAATCCTGTCTTATTATGATCTTCATAGTTGCTGCTGCTTAACTTAAGGGGTAGAAGTGGTTGCTCGGTTCATAGACAAATCTGAAATCAGAGAGGTTTAATAATTTGCTCAGAATCATACACAATAGTTAATGTGAGAATTAAGGCTAGAATCTTGTTTGCTAATTTAGTGTTTCCATGCAGTAAAGTTTGTGATCTCTCATATGAAGTTCTAAAATCCAACTTAACTCATTTAGTGGCAAAACTGCCTGTTCTGAACTGCTTTAACAACCAAGCCTGTTTTGAGATGCCATAAAGCATAGTATTGTCTTTTTGAGGAAAACTATATTCTACAGCGGAAAGTTTCCTGTTCAATTACAGGAAGCTGCCTCAGCCCACTGAATTATATTTCTTTCTTATGGGAACGAAGCTGGCTTCATGAAGTCCAAACATTTCTGAATTCAAATGCCTATCTGAGACATTTTAGGCAATAATGATAATCTTGAAGGAGACAGCAGCGCACCGTCAGAGTCAGGAAGTGAGGCGCTTCTGTCAATCAAATGCTCTGATTAGCAGTGACTGTAGGTGCCCAACATGTGCTGCTCATGCTGAACAAATTGGACTGTAATGAAATATACTTAATGTCAACTCAGCAGTTGTTGCGAGGGTTCAGTAAAATAACTCATGGAAACCATTTGGCACAGTTCATAGGGCACGTTCCATAAATAGAGTGTTAGTTATTATCTTTCTTAACAAACTTTGGGTCTCATTGTAGATGAGCAAAAGGTAGCAGCAGAAAGGGTGGGTAACTGGCCTAGGGTCCTGCAGCCAGCATTGGACTGGACATCCAGGATACCCCTCACCCCACAGCATATGCATGACCAGTAGGGCAGAGATAGTTCTTGGCTCTCCCAGGGAACTCCAGAAATCCTTCCAGATCATCATTATGGAAAATTAATTACCGAATCATTGGACTGTAGCATGTGGAAGTGTGCTTTAATGGCATGCTGGTTAGCCAGGTTTTCTTGGCTACAGAGAGAAAGAAGGCAAGGAAGGAGGGGAAAGGCAGGAAGGATTACATTATTAGAAAACACTTTTAAATTCAGAAGTTGGAATGACCTTATGGAGTGATACAAGGACCTCTTTGCCAACAAATTATTACAAGTATGTTCCCTCCCTTGGACAGGTAAGATGAAGTCCTTCTGACACTCCTGGGGCTTCTCCCAGGGTTGTGTGAGTCAGACCAATGACACCTATGGTGGCAGGATGGGGGGATGTTGGAGGCATAACTCTGCATCTAGCTAATGAAAAGCACCTCCTTCCACCTTGCTCCTCTCCCCTTCTCCTGGCTCTCTGTGTTTTTCCTACTTTGGACCTGGCTGCTTTGGAAGTGACTGCAGCCCTGTGGGGGCGGGGGAGACCGGAGGCTGAGGTCAGAGGACAGCAGTGATGCCGCCAACATTTTCCTCATCCTGGGGCTCCCTTCCTATCTCCGCTCCTCTCCCAGATGGCAAGAGAAGAGCTCTGGGGCCCGGAACCTGATCTGTCAGGCCTGGCTGGCAGCTAAGCCTGAGATTAAGGGGACCTGCAGCCTGTGTTGGCAGCTGTGCCTGCTAGCCCTGGTGCTGGCTCTGCCTCTTGTCTGGCTTTCTCTACTCTTTGGGGCACAGCACTTGAAACCCCACCCTCCCATCCCCAGACTCCTTGACATTTGGCCAGAGATTAATTGGGCTAATCCGCTCTTGGAAGAATAGGTTGGAGAGAGCTTGTTGGGGAGGGTTAGGAGGCCGATGGGGAGGGCAGAGGCAATGCTGACAAAGGCGCCAGGCCTGCTGAGCCCTTTGAAGGAAGAAAAGAGCAAATTTTTCCACTGTTCCTGGATGAGGCTGACAGGTGGGCAGGGAGACTGCGGTTCCTCTGTTGTGCCCGCTTGGCCAGAAGGTCTGCGCACGCCAGCAGTAACGACTGTTGACAGCTCCAGCTGTCACCTGGGGAGGGTGCACTCCCAAGACACCTTGGCCTGCCTTCTCCCCTAGCACGGAGGGCAGAGCCAGAGAGCCCGAGACATGCCAGGCCCTCAGTGGAAGGCTCCGAGCCTGGTCAGGGATGCTTACAATGAGCACACTTACATTTTGCTTTGAATAAGGCATGAAAAGTAAACATCAACTACTCTTTCAGATTTCTGGTCAAGAGAAGGCAGAGGACCATGGCCAGCGTTTTCTTATGCCATAATTAGCTGTCTGTATTTCAAGTGGGGATACAAAGTTCTTCACCTATTGTCTAACAAGCATTTATTAATAGTAGCCTATTTTGTGCTAAGTCACCAGCCCAAACATTTTACATGTATTAACTTCTTCAACCCAGATGAGGTTGGTGCGAATATTGTTTCCTTTTCATCATGTGGATTAAGGTCACCAAAATTCAAGCTCAGACATGCAGTCTGCGGCCTTGTCCTCCCGCACGTTGCAGTAGGATGCATTGCTAGCAGAGAGGAGACAAGCACTGTGCAAGGGGGAAGCCCAGGCTAGAACATGCCTGCTGTGACATTGAAAAGTTAGGCCCAGAGAGTGTGCACCTCAGGGGAACCAAAGGCTAAAGAGCTACAGGAACACTTGGAGGACCCAGTGACCTCTGAAAGGCCTGAGCCTCGGAGTACTGTAGGTGGGGAGCTTTCTCCAGTCACCCAGATTCCACCGATGTGCTGGGTTCTGGGTAAGACTCAGCAGGCACTGGCTTTGCAACAGTGAAAGAGCTGGTGGCTAACTGGATGAACTTGTGAGAAGGGAGTTAAGTAGGATTTATATTGACAGCCACTATTAAACTATTAATAAAAAGGAGTTTACAAAACGACATTGCAAGGTGAAAGAAGCTTGTAAAGGTATGGGTTCATCTTTTATCAGAGGTGAGCAAACCCGGTAGCGAAATTGCTGTGAAAGGAAACTGAACTGACAGAGATGCGGATGGGAGGCCAGTGCTCAGAGTGTGGGCACATCAGTGTGGTTTACGAGTGCAAGCACAGCCTTTGGCACAGGAGCATCCAACTTATCCCTGCTCGTTCCTTTGATGTGGCCGCTGCCCACCCGACAGCAAGACCTCATGCAGCCCCTCTTCTTCCTCCTGTCTGTCCCCCTGGTTGCCAGGAGGCTCCCCTGGCCTAAGAAACCAGTATTTACTCTCAAGTGGTTGAAAGAAGAGAAGAAAGTATAGAAACCAAATCAACTCAGTTCCTAACTGATCTTCAAATCAATGTTAAGTGGGAGTATTACCCTCACGCTGTGATGGGAAAGTAAATTGCTCACCCAGGGCGATGTAATAAGTGGCAATGTTGGGTTTGTTCCTTGACAGGGATGTCCACTGTGTGTCCTGCTGGCCACTGTGTCCCCAGCATAGGTGGTAAAGCCATGAGGCAAGAGAAGGGAAATCTTCTTCCTTCCACCCTGCTCCCAGCTGTTCCCTTCCTCTGCTTTACTGTCGGACCACGGACCACCTGCCAGCATGGGCGTCCTTGCCACAGGAGGGAAGGGAGTACAGATTCCGAAGGTGGCAGCCGGGGCGCCTCATTCCTGCTGTGGATCCTTCTCCCAGCTTGACAGTGACCCTTCCCTCTCCCCTCCTACCTCTGCTTCTCTTCCTGCACACGACCTCCCCACCCACTTGAATTTGGGGACAGCTCCTCCACTCCTGAGTCGTGAAGAGAAGAGGTGACCTGGTTCTTCCACATTAGGCTCCACAGCTTGGCAGATTGTCCCACATACTCAGGGTGGTTTCTGTTCTGCTTTTTTCAATATTTTGTTTTTCATTATTTTATTTTTTCCATGTTTCGATATTTGTTTTTTAAATATCTGTTCTAGGGTTACAAGAGAGAGTTCATTGCATCCAGAAAAACTAGATGCTAAAGATTTTCTGGAGATAACCCATTCCAAAATTAAGAGCTCCAGATAACCATGAAATAAGCTGTTTTGACAATTTGGTGATCACCCAGAAAACTCTTTGTCTCTCTACCGAGTCTTCAGTGTCTGATAAAATGTTCAAGAGTTTCAAGTTGTATCAATTTTATTTTAACATCATTTTAACTCGATAGGTGACAAGAAATCAGTCCAACTTATCCCTACTTTGTACTAATCGGTTCCTTTGGCAGGTGCACCCCACTGCATGTGTCTCGAAAACCGCACTCAGCCGTGCAGCTTGTCTCCGTCGCAGTGGACTTGAGTGCCTCAGGTGCAAAGACCAACTTTTAGCTTATTGTGAATCCCAGTGTAACACGTCCTTCCACCTTACCCCATCCAATCCATTTTCCACAGAGCGTCCACAGACAGCTTTGAAAACTGAAATCAGATAGGACTGTTTTCTTGTTACAAACCCTTCGAAGTCTTCCTGCTGCTTCCAGGAATGTCGCTGAGCATACCTGACCAGGGCTCCCCAGACGTGCGGGTCCTGCCTACTCTCGGCCTTATTTTAGACCTGCTGGCTTTTGCACAGTGCCTCATGTTGTGCCACTTTGGGTCCTTGGGCGTTGTTCTTCACTCTTCTGAAAAGCTCTTCCCTTGGCTTTTGCCTGGTAGATTCCTTGTCATACCTCAAATCTTAAGTGCATAAAGGTCACCTTCACTGTCAGGGGGATCTTTTCCTGAGCATAACATATGAAGTGAATCTGCTCTGTTATTTCTTTATCTCTATACCCTGTTTAATCCTTTTAAGAGATTTGTCATAACCAGCAGGTGTTTAGTTTACTAACTTTGGGGGTGGGAATTTTTTGTGATTCTCATTGGAATGTAGTCATCGAAAGGACAGGGTCTGCATCTGGTCATTCACAGTTTCTATCTTCAGCACAAGAAGTGGTATTAGGCATGCCCCTGTGCACCATATCCATGCTGAATAAACGAATGTAGGAGTGAACAATGAGCAACAGAGATTCTCTGACAAGCATTGGTCAGTAGGAAATATATGTGGAAGTTCTAACAATGGTGTGTAGTTTTTGCATTTTCTGAGGTGAATAGCAGGGCCCTCTACTTATAAGCACACTGACCAATCACAGGTTCCAAGAGAAAGGGAGCTCTTATTTGTTAGCAAGCCAGGCCTGAGCACAAAGGCGACATCCTGGGGTCCCAGTGCTACTCCACATACCCTGCAACCGTTCCCAGTCTGCCCACCTCCTCCTAAATCCCAGAACTTCCTCAAGCTAGAGATGATTTTGGTCATGGTAAGTGCAAATGAGAATGAATTTGGGAGATTCTTTCTCTCTAACTTGCGCCATTTGTTTATAGCCCTTTAAATGAAGTATCTGCTTTTCTATAAAGATGTAAAATGCATAGATGCAATGGTTGGTGTGTAGCTTTTGGAAGGCAGCTTGTCCCATGGCTGTCTCACTCCTTCCTGGTGCTGGCCATCTTCCAAGCGTGTGTGTGTTGCCACAGCAAAGGCTCTGTGTTTCTCTTTCAAGTCTTGCCTTAGCACCCTCTGAAGGAAGGGAGTCTTACCAGGTCGAGTTTCTGGTGCAGCCTGAATATCTCCAAACTTGTCTCAGATAAAGGAAAGATGATCAGACCAGGTTGTCTCTGCCTCCACTGCCCCTCTGTTTCTGCAACAGGCCACAGCAGCAGACCTTGAAAAATAACTCCTCCAAACACTCATGTTGTATAGATTATTGGAAATAGGTTTTCTTAGATTAAGATGCTGTTTTGTTTCAAATTTTGTTAGTTTTTATTTATAATGCTCACTACAATCTCCAATGTGGCATGCTGGCTAAGTTTTTCTAGCTCTATATTAAAGAAAACCAATGTGGATTCAAAATGGATAATGGTAAGGACTTTTTAAGTAATAGTCAGGAAATATTTATTTGCCTGTATATTGTCACTTCTTTTGAGACCAGAAAGTAATTTCCTAAATTGTGGCCTAAGGTGATAATCTCCTAAATACAGTCTCCCCTCCCAGTGAAAGGGTTGGGGGGGTCCTTGTTTTGTTTATTGCCTTTGAATTATTTATAGATTTGAAGCCACCCCACTGAGCACTGGCTCATCTGCCAGGTGCATTGGGCCTCAATGGGTTGGAAAGGAAACGCAGGGCAGTGATGGCAACTACATTCACAGTTTATTTGCTCACAGATGTTCACATAATAGAAGCTGAAATTTAAGATCTAGCTCCTTTCTCTTTGTATTACAAGAGACAAAGAAAGTCGGTTGTGCGGGAGTTGGGAAGGCCTGGGGCCAGGAGCTCAAAGGTTAAGAATACCCAAGTCCACCAAGGCTGGCAGGGAGCAGTCCATTGATAGTAGTGTTGATTTCTATTCCCAGCGATGCGGGCTGGGGCAATGAGGACCGCGGTGTTTCGCTCAGGGTGGGTCCCCAGGAAGTGACTGTGACATGAGGAAGGTACCAGGGCTTGATCCCAGGTGACAACTCAGAGACCTGCCCATTGATCTCTCCCATCCCCAACACTCCCAGGAACTGTAAGGAAAGGACTGTGCCTCGTGCCAGTCACAGAAGCTCCTGCTCGCTTATGATTCCATAAAGACGTCGGCTGCACGCTTTCTCTACCTGCATCAGCAATCAGTGTTAGTCTGTGTCTACTGCAGTCGCTTTGTGGTATGGAGTTCCCTGTTCTCTCATGCAAGAAAAGATGGGACAGTGTGAGTGAAAGAGAAACCTGCGCAGTGGCTTTAGATGTTTAGGCTTCGTAAATTAGCTATGTGGAAGTGTCAGCTCCTCCTGTCTGGTGGTCTTCCATCATCAGTGACCGTGGCTGGTGGCATCTGAATTATGGTATTCATGATCTGAACATCTGCACTTTAGCCACTGTGCTTAGATAGCCAAATCAAGGGTTGTGGTGCTTTCCAATATATTATGATTCTTCTAAAAATTAGAGTTCATTACAGGTTAGAAGTACCTCCCTTGCTTTGGCAGTCAGGGCAGTAGAACAGACAGGACCATGCCTGGTTTACCAGAGCAATAAATGTTATTTTATTGATATCTCTAAATGTCTTATTTTGACCTATATAAAATTTAAAATAAACATACATTTGTAATGTAAGTCCAATTCTTCACTTTCTCTGAAACTTGTACTCTATGAATAGTGAAACTCATTATCAATAGTTAGGGTGTACTTGCTGCTGTATCAAACAACCCCAACATTTCAGTGGCAACTTAGTTTCTTTCTTCTTGTTACTGAGACAAAATGCCAGACATTCAAAGTAAAAGGAGAAAAAACATTACTGTAGATCATAGTTTGCAGAAGTTTCAGTTCATAGTTGGCTGGCTCCAGGTGTATAGAAGGCAGGGGCCACAGAAGAGGAGACAATTTGTGACAGGCAGGTGACAACACAGCAGTGAAGTAGAAAAGTAGCTAGTGGTGCCAGCAGCCCTCTTTCTGTCCCTAATAGTCTACCCAGGCTACATGTCCTTAGGGTGGGTCTTCCCATGATCACACCCAGAAGTATGACAAGCCAATCAGTGGACCACTTTAGTAATCACACATCCTTAATTCCAGCATCACACACTTAATCCCTGTTTCACACACTACAAATCCAGATGCTTCTGAAAAACCCTACCCATGATCTCAAGGGGCTTTGAGGAGACATCTAGACATAGGCCATAGCATGTAGTTAGCATAATAATGGATTTCTTGCTCAGACGAGGCAAGAGATGTTCTGTTCAGCCAGCCAGAGACCTAGATTCTGTCTTATGGCTCTACTGTCTTGTGGGTCCCTGGTGTCTTGTCCACTTAGCCAGGAAGAAGGAACAGCTATCATGAGCTAGAGATGTTAATATGGCATGCTCGGAGGGGTCTACATAAAGGCACTTACTTTTATTGCCTAGGATTTGCTCACATATCCATACTCTATGTGAGGAAGGCTGAATAGATAGGCATCACGGCCAGGAAGAAAAGAAAAAAACAAGTACCGCTAACCAATATTAGCATTATTTGCCATATCAAAAAATAAAAAGGAGGAAGAGAAAGAGAAAGGGAATAGAGAAAGGAAGGAAGAAGACTTGAAACTGCTGAGAGCTTTGTGCTCTGGAAGCTGGTCAGCACGTTTATTCTCACAGCATCAGCTGCAAAGGCAGGGGACAGGTTGCATTTTGGTTGAATGACCGAGTGCTTGCATGCACGCTTATCGGCACTGGCTTCAATAATGTCTTCACCCCAGGCTGACTTGGGAGCATCTGTAGATGAAGCTGAAACCACTACAGATGGGAAGGGGAGTATGAGATGCTCTCTTGGTCACATTTCTGAATTCTGCTCCTGGTGGAAATCATTCTGTTTAGTGCGTATGTGTTTTATTTCTAGCAAGGAGTGATGCTGGCTCATAACATTGCGTAACTTCGTTATATAATCGGTATTAGTTTATGACACCTTGATTGACTGAGGGTTTTCTTTTTGACTTTTCGATTTCTTCAGAGATTTCTGAGTTAATGATATAGTCATTCATCTGGTTAAGGAAATTGATTGTAACAGTTCACCAGTGTGACTATGAAGAGTATAAGACATCAGGATACTCTGTATCACTTTACCTACACTTGCATTGCACTCTTGGGGGTCTGGATTACTGAATGACAGATTGCCAGATACCTGCTGTGCATGAAAATGATCTTCACTGCCTATCTTTTTGCACATTGCCTGTTCTTCACCATGAGTTCCTTGAGCCCTGGGGTTTGTTTTGCACATAGTGAACCCTGGCGTCCGACTCATTGTCTCTGACCCAGCAGACTCCAATAAGTGTTCTTTGTGGCGATTCCCCAAGTCCAGCCTCAGACCAGGCACATCATCATGACAGGAGAACCTGCAAAAAATGCAGTCCTAGGCTCACTACAGACCCACAGAGTCACAGCTCTGGAGAGAGACCTCAATAGGTACACACCTTTGGCAGTGTTCGGGGCTTCGTTGTGTGTTCTCAGTCATGCTTCAGCTGTCCTTGGTTTTAACTCAAATATAAGTGAACATGCCGTGATTTTTTCTAGAGTTAATATTTCTGAAATGCATCAATGATCCAATGGAACCATTTTTGCTTTCAGTAGATATCTTAGAATATTCCAGGCAATATCAAAGCTGATCTATACAAACCACTTTTAAATATTTTTGGTAGTTAAAGAGATTTTGGGGGATAGGCTTTTAAATAGTTTTAATGATTCTGAAGTTTCTTCTGGAAGATTATTTAAGCAGTTACAAAGAGTTGAATGAGACCAGTGGTTTAAAATAGCACAAGTTGATTGAGACGGTGCGATGCTAGACTCTGGTTCTTTCTAGCATGTGGTCTGGGGTCCATGATTTACCATGTGGCCTTCGGCATCCTCTGTAAACTGAAGGCTGAATCACAGCAAAGTTAGGAGAACTGAACATTAATGTTTGTAAATAACTTAGAATACAGCCATGGTAAGTGCTGTACAAGTGTGTTAAAGGACATAATGATCTTTTAAGGAATAAAAAATACTACAGACAGCTTATTGTTTCATATATGTGGAATTGAGGGATAGTAAGGATAGGGAACAGAAGACTTTGAGTGCCAACATCTGAAAGAATCAAAATTGTTCATCATTACCTAGTGGTGTTTCAGAATTCTCCATTCTTAATCTCCCTAAGTCATAATCTCTGGCGGAGATGCTTGCTTCCATCTGTGTCAAGCTCCTTGAACGGTTCTCCTGCACAGCAGGGCTGAAAAGACATTGTAATAGAGCAGCACGGTAGGCTGGATGATGTCCTCCACTCCTATCTCATCATCCTAGTCTTAGATTGTGACTGTTACCTTTGGTGGAAAAAAATAATGGTAGATTTCTAGATTTAAGGTCATTGAGATATAGAAATGATCCTGGCCTGTCCAAATGGGCGCTGAATAGAGTTATGTGTATTCTTATTAAAAGGAGGTGGGAGGTCTGGGAGATAGCTCAGAAGACTAAGTGCGTGCCTGGCAAGCACAAGGTCCAGAACTAGATGGCAGGTACCTCATGCCGTGTTGGCCCCCGACACACAATGCCAGCCTGAAACAGGGTGTGATGTGCACTGGGGAAGCTGAGACAGGAGGATCACTATGAGTCTGAACTGTGTAGTGAGACCCTGTATCAAAATAATAAACAGGGGCTGGAAAGATGGCTCAGTAGAATAAGTGCTTGCCTGGCAACCACAAGGGCTTGAGTTCAATCCCCGGTTCCGCCAATAAATAAATAAATAAATAAATAAATAAATAAATAAATAAATAAATGGAGGTGGGGCAGGGTGGAAGTGTTCTCATATACACAGGGCAATGCAAAGCTCAGCAGAGAGACAGTTCAAGCGCTGGGTGTGAAGGTTGGGTGGTGAGGCCACCAGCCCAGGAACATGCAGTTAGAAGCAAGGAATGATTTACCCTAAAGTCTTTGGAAAGAGAGAAGAGAGTCCTTATCACCACCTTTATTTTGGTCCAGGCATACTGATTTGGGATTTCAGGCAGAATTATAAGAGAATAAACTTCTATTGGTGGTTTTGTCAGCAAATTTGTGACAATTTGTTACAACAGCCATAGGAAATTAATCGACGCAGCATTGTCCAATTGTTTTGTTTTCATACCTGGTCAGTAAAATATTATGAACACTTCATCAAAAATATATGTACTTGGAAAATATTTGCATATGACTCCAGGACAACGCATTGTATATGTGGAGTGAGGAAGGGGAGAGGAGAAGATGGAAAAGGGTTAAAGATGCATCATGTATGTGAAATATAACCTTTATATGTTGTAGATGTGAACTAGAATAATAACAGTAGTGGGGAAAGGGGATCCAGAGACCAAAGGAGGGAGGGAGGTTGGTAGAAGGGGAAGTAAGAAGAATACAGATGTATTCCATACTTGTACCCACTCCCTGAGGTGAATGTAAACATTATATACTCCAAATTGCAAATAAAAAAATTAACTAAAAAATGAAAGCAAATTCTCTAGAAAAAGTTGTAAAATATAAAACTGATATTAATGATTTTTAAATGACACACAAATGAAAATTATAAATAAAATTATAAATGAAGCCCTGAACAAAAACAAATGATGTGGGTAATTTTATGCTGTTACTGCTATTATAAATATTTTACTCTTGCTAAAAGTTATGTTGTAGAAAGTAACGTGAATGAATATGTAATTCTAGTATGGAAATCTTGGTTTAATACTTTTTAGAATTTTTGTAAATCCTTCATTTAAGATAGGTTCCGCATTGTCAAATTCCTATTACTTTGTTTAATGAAATTTTGTACCATTTCTAAGTTTTCTTTCCATTTTGTACTCTTTAAAAATTAAAATAAATAAATAAACAGTACAGTTCAGGTCAGATATACCAGCACCTCAGCTGCTTGGAGGCTGAAGCAGGACACTTACAAGTTTGAGGCAAGCTACTGGGAGAACTTAGAAAGCTCCTGTCTCACAATTCAAACAAAGAAACAAACAAATAAATGAGTTAGGGATATATTTCAGTGAACATCTCTCTCTAAAAGGGATCTGGTCCAAAGTTCAATTTTTTTTTTGACTTCTTATGGCGATGGCTTTGGTGACTTTGGACAGTTGCCGCACAGGAAGTCCAGCCCTGGCTCTGCTAAGTGGAACCATTTATCTTCTTATTTTCTGATCCCATTTACTAATTATGCAAATCATATTTTAGCACATTTGGCTAATAAATTTTTACCTTCATCACCTTGTCAATCAGTTGCTCTGGTAGACTAATCAGATGATATCAAGTCCGTATGCTTTTAACAAATAGATTCAAACCCCACAGAATGTCTTTATTTAGAAGATTTAAAAATAGATACAAGTTTCTAAGAGAGCAGATAAGAGAATATATTAAATGAGACGTAGTGTTTTCCAGCAACAAGATCATATAATCATGCAAATATTTCCAGACATCTGTTCTCAAAAGCGATTTTAAAAAATGCATTGTTAAAACACTCCTTTATTGAAAAGGAGCAGAACAAAAAGGAAGAAATAAATCTTTAGAAAATTAATTAGTAAATTTGTTGTTTTGGAAAATAGTTTTGTAATGCCCCAGGGTTGGTATATGTAACAATATTACAAAAGCCACAGAAAATTTGAATGGTTGTATTTTGGTGAAAGAACGTGAAAATCAACTTGAAACTTACTAGCCCTTCGTAAGTCCTGTGAGACGGCTAATGGGCCGGGTGTGGCACGGAGTGGCTTCTGGGTCCTGCAATGCCATGACAACACCTGCAAGGACTGGCTTATTGAAGGGAAAATAGTCTATAATTCTGTGGAGCTAGGAGCCTGCTCTCACGAGGCTGGAAATGCATCCGTGGTCAAGAGTGCACTGTCTGCCCCTCTGGGCCTGGAGCTTCTCCCGTGCTCAGAGCACCTCACTGTCCATGCCCCAGATTTTGCCTTGGGATCTGCAGCCACCTCACTTGGGGGCCACTGCCACTTGTACAAAGAAGATCGGTCAAGTGTAATTTTTTCTTTCAGTATTTGGATCAACATGGAAATTCCATTATTTCATTCCCATGCATTGATGAATGGTTTGTAAACTTCCTGGGGTGTGAAGTGTTACAGAGAGCACAGCTCTGCAGCTGTAGAGACTAGAGCAGAACTTGGCAAGTTGGAACATAGAAGAAGGAGGTGTGGGTCTGTTCAAGATAAAGTACAGGAGAAGGAATGACAGGAGAGGATGGAAAGAGGTATGAAAATAGAAGTTTCTGGGCAAAGGCAATGATGGGTTTCTCAAAAAAACAGACCCCAAAGTAGAGACTGGCATGCAGTTCATGAGATCAAGTCTTGTTTGCAGAGTATTTGTGTGTGTTGGGGGGAAATGGGCACTTGGCCCTGGCTCATCCAGAGGAAGGGAGCTGAGCCTCTATGGGATTGTTGGATGCAGGCTTTCCTGGGAAATGGGACATCGGTGAGGTAATAGAACCTTGGGTGTGTGGAGCTGAGAGTATCCAGGATTGCTCCTGGATGCTGCTAGGAGAACCGTGCCCAGTGCCACAGCGCAGTAGCTGCAGGAGCAAACGTGCTTTGCTACCAAGAGCCTGAGTCTCAGCAGAGTGAATGGCTGTGCTCTGAATAATGCAAAAATTAAAATACAAAAAGTAAGCATTAATTTTAAAATGTTAATTGCCTTCTCTAAGCCACATATTCCCAAAGAAGGCCATATAGCCTTCGAGAGGGTGAAAATTTGTTTGGGGGAGATGAAAACAAATCTTACTTTTTGTATGTTTAAGCATGGACATACAGTAGCTAAACAGATGTACAATGTATTTGTGACACTAAAATGTTATAGGACAGAGTGATGATGAGGGAGATGTTAGGCTTCTTGGAGGGGCAATATGGAGAAAATTGTTGAGAAATATTGCATTAGGCAATTACTGAATAGTAAGTGTACGAGTGCATGTATGTGTGTGTGTGTGTGTGCACATATGTACATGTGTGTGTGCATGCATGCATGTGTGTGGGGGGGAGGGATTCCCTGAGTACCTTAAATGAAATACTTAGGATTCAGGCCAAGAAAAGAACACAATGAGTCCCTCCTTCTCCACAGACACCCAAGAAATCAAGTCATATTTTTCTGTGGGGTTTAGGTCCTTTCAGTCTCCTAGGCTTTTCTAAAGCAAAACCTTCTGCTGATGCAGGTGATCCATCCTCAGGGACAGGTGGCCTCTTGTTTAGAGGAGCCCTGGGGTGGGAATATCAATTACTTGTTAGGGAGAAGGAACTGAGGCCCAGAAGAGACATTTAATCCACCAGGGGTCACAGGAGTCAATGACAGTTTTGGACTTAGGACATTAACGGAAGCTTTATTCACTTGAACACCCAATTTTCCAGGGCAGAGCACAAGCTGGTTTCCCTTCAAAGACAGATCCTTCTTTTATGGCATCTGACACTCCATTTTTCTTTATTATCTACTTGTGTCACTTAGAAAAATATGAATGAGTCTGTGTAACACTGGAAGAGAAAAGTCAGGCTGTTCAACTAGGAAACATTATGTAAACTGAGAGGGACACATTATGATCAACAAGCTGTCAGAAGGAACAATGAAAAATTCCATTCAAAGAAAACTGATTTCTTTGACAAAAGGAACCAGAGTGTGCAGATACTGTGTTGTGCTGTGTGGGACTAGAGTAGGCCTTAATCTGTACCTCCTGTGGGGTAAAAATGGTTGAGTTGCCCATCCCAGAAGTCCTGGTCCCCATGAAGACAGAGCCACCTATACAACAGACTTCAGTAATTATTTGTTGGGTGCACAAATGTATTGGCTGTTCCCCTCAGTTTCCATAGCCTCTATTCTGACAGACTCTAGCAAGCCCTCCTGCAGTCTCCCTGGTTGTAATACTGAACATGGGTAGCATAGCATGGTGTGACCTATTGTGTTACAAGGTAGCTGCTGCTCTAACATGTATGCAGATGAGGGTATGAATGACTGAGGGCAGAGGGTTAGAAGCAGAGTATCTCTCATTTCATATTTGCCCTTCAGCCTTGTCTTGCTTTACTGCCAAAGTGTATATTGATCTGGATATACAGAATAGTTGGCATCTAGCAAGTGCATTTGGAGAACCTTCATGCCAGGCTGCCTGCAGGGTACAATGACCAATGATTAGACCTGATCTTAGGTCATTGCTTAGAATAAGGCAGTTCCCGGAAGACGGGGTGTAGGAAGACAGCAAGTTCACTAGTCAGGGGCTGCCCAAGGAGACTGCACTGGAAAGAAACTCAGAAGCTGGCATATTTCTGTGGCCATCACAGGATATAAGGTAAGAAAGAGATTTCAAAGCTGAATTCTCAATTAGATTGAGAAAAGAATTAGGAAAGCTAAGCCTCTGTGGCTTACTGGTCCCCTTCTTCCCCATGCATATGGACAGCCCCAGGTTCCCTGCCCAAGCTTGAGCCCACAATGATCACCATGGCCGCAGAGTCAGGAGGATGAAGAGGAGGGTGCAGTTGAAGTAGAACCTAAAAGAGACTGGGATGGAGGTTACAGCATAGGGGTCACACGGTTAGAGAGGGAGGGCTGTGCATGAGAGATGGGCTTCATTGTAGCCAGCATCTGCCGAGTGTTTGCTTTTTCTCACCATGCTAAATGCATTATTCGATTGGAGTTTTCTACAACAGTTATATGTGGCTAGCATTACTACCTCTGCTGCCGCCACTACTCCTACCCTTACTCCTCCTCCTCCTCCTACTATTGGATTTTCAGATGTAGCAAATAAAGCACAAACTATTTAACTTACTTTGAGTTGCCTCTAGCTACCACAGTAGCTAGAGAAGCAGGCTTTGAGTTCTTGACGACCACTCTACCCTGGACTCTACTTGATAGATTGGAGAAATGCACTGAAAACAGAGTTGAAGGTGGACATCCAAGATTCTGATTTGCAAGTCACTCCCCATGATGTAGTAATCATAACGAGACCCATCAAAGGAAGAACAGATTTGCAAGGCCAGAAAAAAGTGTAGCTTGGACCAACTTGAGAATAAAGTCTCTTGGGACCTGAAGGTCCACACACTAAGTTAGCAGGTAGTATATAGTGCTGGGATTCAGGAGAGAAATGTGAATCCAGGAGAAATCAAGCAAGGTATAAACAACAAAGCAAGGATATAAACAAACACAAAAAAACACACGGGGAAATTTGGATATTTTAAATAATACTTGAAAATATAATCTTGTGTTTTATGCAGCTGACACCCAGTCACCAGATATCCTGTTCTCCAGCATGTACACAAAGTAGGCTTTCACACAGATGTGGATATCTCTGGCTTTTCTCATTTGCAAGCCAAACTTTGAGTATTGTGTGCAGTGTGCATGTAGAAATCTGCAGATTTCTGAAATGAGCGGGGTGATAGGTGCCCAATAGGGTGTGTTGTGCGTGTGTGTGTGTGTGCGCGCGCGCGCGCGCGTGTGTGTGTGTGTGTGTGTGTGTAGCAGTGATGGATTTGCAGCCACGCACTTGTAGTCTCTCACCTAGCATTTATGGCACTGTGTAACATCAGACATGTGGCTATTGGCTATGGTCCCACTGGCCTTGTGCACTGACCACAGGAGCTGACAAATAGTATTGAGAGAGGAGATGCTGCTGATGTGTTCATGAGTGTGTAAAAAGAATGTTTCAGGGCCTAAGTATTCAATAAATCTACTTGCAGAACTGATGAGATATTTTATACTATAGAGAAGACAAGTTAGCTTCATGCCTGTGCTGTTCTTTGTTCCCTGCCTCCCAGAGGGGCTGCCTATGCATAGCTGCTGCAACAGGAAATTGCATTCCAACCACGTGGGAAGGATAGCCTTCAAGTGGGACAAGTGTGCCTCTCCTCCCCTAGCTCAGCACACGCCCCACTTCCTGACTTTGTTGTAAGTCCTCTATGGAATCTGTTTCACAGAGATCTTAGGTGGGGAATGGTTTGAAGCCAAGGGTTTCAGCATGACCTTAATGGTGACCGCCTGTGTCATCATCCACAGACTCCCAAAGCCTCTTCTTTCTGCCCTTCTAGAATGGGGGGTGGAAGACCAGGACTGCTCCATTTAACTTGTAGTGCACTGGAACTTGGTAACCAGAAAATTACAAAGGAGAAAGAAAATGATAACCTATATAATAAGTGGTGCAAAGTCATTTGGCAAAAAAAAAAAAAAAAAAAAAAGCTGGATTGTAGATTTCTGAATAAACAGGGTGATAGGTGCCTGAAGACACATCTCTAACTTTCTATCTCTAAAAGCAGTTGTCAAAGGTTCTAAGCAACCAAAAGAGCTGATTAATGAATTACTTCTGAGAGAAAAGATATTTTCTTGAAAAGAGTGAGCATTATTCATTTTATTGTTAAATGAGTAATCTTTAGTATTTTTTATTTATTTATAATGTATTTCATACAGAGTCTCACTATGTAGCTTAGACCCCTAGTGATCCTCCTGCTTTCAGCCTCACCAGCACTGGGATTACAGGCCTGTGCCACCACGCCTAGTCTCAGTGGCCAGCTCAGTGGGTCTGGTGGTGGGGCTGGCACAATTGAACCCTGGTTCCTTTGCTTGCCTAAGGAGGAGCTTAGTCTGCTGAGCTATCTCACTGGCCCTAATCTTGAGACATTAAAATTGCTTTTGTAATCAATACTAACACATTAAGCAAAGACGCACTAGAAACGTATATATTCTCAAATTATATGTGTGTATGCTACATCTCTTAGTATGGACATTATGAACTCTTTTCTACACTCATGTTGAGCATATTAAAATGTACATTAGTAAGAATGACATTAGTGTGTCAATTATTGTTAGTAATTCTCAGTAAAAGGCAAATTTCTTCTTATGCAATGTATCTACTTATGCCTTGCTGTGCCACATTGAGAAAGCATGGATGGGATAGAGAGCGTGGGGAGACGGACTGCCCTCGGGTACAGCAGGCAGGGGAGGACGGCAGTCAGCGCACTAATCTGTGCGGCAGTCATGCGCTGGACACCTACTCTGTGCCTCCGAGCAAGACCTATCTCTGCTCCTGGGGGGGGGTCTCTGCTCCCCCGAGGGAGGCCCTTGGCCCTGCTGTGTGAGTAGAGAGGGAGCCATTCAAGTAGGCCACGAGGCAGCCCTGTGAGAGGGTGTGCTGGGAGGGAAATAATCACAAAGGTGCTGGGTGTTAGTCTAGTTTTCCTCACAGGGACAAAATACATGAGTTGAACTTAAAAAAAGAGGAAATGTGTCTTTTGTTTCATGTTTTCAGCTGGGTCAACAGCTTTTGGGTTTGTGAGAAGGAAGACTGTCATGGAGGGAAGCCTGAGGTGGAGCAAAGCTGCTTACATTATGTTGCTGAGGGAGGAGGGGTAGGGGAGGGGAGAAGAGAAAGGGAAGAAAGGAAAGGAGGGGGAGGGGAGAGTTGGGCCCCAACAGCCCTCTGAGGTCAAGACCACCATAAGCTGCCTCCCTTCTGCTGTGCCCCTTCCCAGCCCCACACCCTTCCAGCAGAGCCATAGGCTGACCACCACGTCCCCAGGGTTCAGGACTCCGGAAAGCACTGCACATTCAGACTAAGATTATAATGTGTTATCAGCTAGGGAAATGTGCTGTGAGGACAAATGTGAGGGAGAGGAATGTGAGGCTGTTCTTTCCCAGTGGAGAATCTGAGGAGAGGCTGGAGCCCTGGCCTGAGCAGAGGCAGCTGGTCCTGAGAGTCCTGTTGGAAAGGCTTTCTGAGTTTTCACTGGGGGATCTGCCACTGACCCAAACCAACAGCTTTGAAACAACCTCCTAAGGGGCTCACCTGCTCCAGGGAACCGGAGGCTTGTCCCCAAGGCTGTGAGCTGCCACATGGGTTAGGCACAAGTTTGTGATAGTGGTTTGCTCCCTGCCAGGCTGGACAAGGTGGTACCCTTTTTGTTTGCTAGGAATGGATTTCCTCTCTGAAGCACCATGAGGGCTGAGAGGCCAGCCAGGAGCTGCTAAGCTCGTCTCTCCTTTTCCCAGTTCTCCCTCTAGAAGGCTGCTTTCTCACAAGCTTTCTTGACCAGGGACTGGCATTGTCTTGTATAAGTGATGTTCTAAGCCATGTAAGCAATTAGTTAAATATTGCCAGCTGGCTAGACCCCAGCCTTTGGTTATCAAGTAGTTGGTGAAACTACTTATACGACACCATGAAGAAGTGTGAGCTTTTGTCCTGAGGACCACGCAGAGCTTTGGGAGTCTCTCTTCCCACACCCTTCTACTGAGCTTCCTTTTAGTTGTAGAAATGGTGCAGTTTGTCACAAATTTGACCAGACAGGGGTATAAAAACCTTGCAGTCCTCAGCCAGTGGCAATACCTCCTAATCCTCTCTTGTAATGCAGACAGCAGCAGAGGCCAAGCCTGCAGGCTCTCAGCCAGGCTGCCTGGGTCTGCCCTGCCTGCCACTCATAAGCTGTGTGACCTTAAACATGTAGCACACGAGGCACTCAGACTAACGCTGGTCACGAAGCACATGCTACGCTCATATTAATCACTGCCATTACAGCTATTATGGTGCGTCACTTTTTTTCCCGTTTTTTTTTTTTTTTTTTTTTTTTCTTAAATCAGATTGTCTAGAACTCGGCAACCCATTCTTTTCAATAAAACTATCACAGACATCTTCCTAGATCCAACTCTAAACATATGTAGATATTACTATTAATTTTTGACAGCTGTGTAGTACCACTTACTGTAGACTGCCAGTTATGTGAATGTTACATTTTTAGGAAGCATTGGGCTGTTTCTGAGTTTTTAGTCAGCCAGGCAATGTGGCAGTGCAGACTATTTTACATATACCCTTCTGTTCTATTGCTTTTATTTCTGAAAAATAGATTCTCAAGGCTGAGATTGTTAGATCATAAGTCATGCGATTTTTAAGGCAGTAATAGAGATCCCAAAATACCACAGCCATTTGCACGCAAACCAGAAATACATGAGTGCTCATTTCCCCATGTGCTTACTGGCAGTGCAGATTATCAATCTTTAATTTTTTCCAGTCCAGTAGGCAAAAAATAGAATCTCATTGTCCTTTCCATTGACATTTCCCTGACTGCCAGCAAGGTTGGGTACACGGAAGGACTTAAGAAGGGACGTTAAACACCAAGATTTCCAGGGAGGCCTCAGTAGGGCAAAGTGGTAGCATGGGAGTAGGGAGGTCAGGTGTGACGCTGGAGAAGAGGGCAAGGGGCTCTTTCTGTTCCCTTCCTTATCATTTGACATTAACCTTAGCACTCAAATGTCCACCTCTAGCCCTTGGTCCCTGTCCTAGCTCCAGCACCATGCTGCCCCCCCCTCATCCATGTCAGGCCCTGCTTTAGGAACACCCCACAGCCCAGAACCAGGTCCTATTGTCTAATACTCCTGTATCCCATACTTACGCTTTCTCTCATTTTCTTCTGTGATTTCATTAATGGGCTCCCCCATCTCTGACAGAATGCAATAGTCCTTTTTTTCTTTCTTTCTTTCTTTTTTTTTTTTTTTTTGTGGAACCAAGGATTGAACTCAGGCCCTTGCACTTGCCAGGGAAGCGCTTGTTCTACTGAGCCATCTCCCCAGCCCCAGAATGTGATAATCTTGCCTGAACTGCAAAGCTCGGTTCTCTTCAGTCCTTGTTCTCTGCCCCCATCACCAGCTGGTCCCTAAGCCCAGGGGCTTCACCTCTGCCTTCTCATCCAAGTCTGTCCTGCCTGCCCTTCTCTCTGTCTTGCCATTGTTTATACCTTCGTCATCTTTTCCTGGATCGTGGTCATCAATTCTGGAGTTTCCATCTGGTCTTTTCTTTCATTCTTTTCTTTCTGTTCAGGATATTTTTCCCCTCCTTTACCCCTAACATCAGAAATGAGTTGTTCCCTAAGCTTACCTTGAGCGATCCAGGTCTTGCCAAGGCTTCTGCTGCTCATCCTCCTGCTCCAGGCAGAACTGGGCCCCTGTCGTATTCCCATGGCCTGCTGCATGTTCTTAGGTCGCAGCACTGAGTGGCTGTTGTCACCTCTGAGACATACAGCCATGTAGCCCTTCTTTCTTCCTCTGAAACCTGTGACTTCTTCACAAACATGAGCCCTTTCTCCCTCATCCTTTTACCAGCAAGCCAGCTAGCAGAAGGTGCTACTATACGTTCTTGTTTAGATACAAGGAAAAAAAAAATGATAGATTAACATTTTTGTGTTAAAAAGTAAATCATTAAAAAGAACTCTTTTTCAGGGGCCAGGGTATAATTTAGTGGTAAAGAAATTGCTTAGCAAGGATTTGTCCCTAGTCCTCCAAAAGGAAAGCTGCTTTCTCCTACATTTTTCCAATTATAAAACAGCATATGCTATTTATAAAAAACAATTGAAAAATATTGAAGAGTACAAATACAAAAGAAGAATAAATAGTCATCTCTGTTCCCATTATAATTTTTTTCTTTTTATTTTTATTAGCACTTGTCTGCTATTCATGATGGCTACATTCACTGTAGGGAATTGGGACGTGTACATAACATGTTTCAATTTTCCCCACTTCTCTCTACCTGTTTTTATTTTTATATTGTCTTTTTCTGTCTTCCATTAATTACTTTGTAATAATCTGGAGTGAGTTGTGTTTCTTCCATTCACCTCTGAGTCTCCATTCCTGTAGTTTTGGAAGCCTGGACTAAACTGAAAGGAAGGGAATTTGTCATGTCAGTTACACTAGATAAGAGCAAGTCTTTAATACAAGGAAATAAAAAGATATGCAAACAAGTTACGCATTATGGTGCTTTGCTAGGTATAATATTTTTGCACACTGTCTCCAATATGGTACCCAAAGCTTAAGAGTTAAATTCTTGCAGCAATTCCAATTGAACTTGGAAGTGAGCAGAAGAGACTCTGCCTACCCACCTTAAATCCCCACCATTTATTTATTTATTTGTTTACTTACTTATTTATTGAGGCTGGGTCTCACTTTCTGGTTCAAGCTGGCCTTGAACTTACCATTTAGTCCAGGATGACCTCGAACTCACAGCTATCCTCCTGTTTCAGCCTCCCGAGTGCTGGGATTACAGCATGCACCATCATGCCCAGCTGAAATTTCCACTGTTGGTATGCACTTGATTATACATCTTTTTCTTACTAGTCAAGTTCTCTAGTAAGATCCTGCCTCTCTCCCTTACTTATTTTCAGCGACCAATAAAATCAATCAGCAAACAAGCATTTGTTGTCTGCTTTTTGTAAGAGCTTCAAGAAGACAAAGGAAGCAGGGCAAACGTCGTTCCAGCAGGTCTTTGTATAGCTGGAATCAGAAACATGCTAGGCCTGGTGGCGCACACCTGGAGTCCTAGTGGTCTGGGAGGCAGGAGGGCTGAGAGTTGGAGCCCAGCCTGGGCACCTTAATGAATTAGCAGAAGCTTGTCTCAAATTTTAAAAATAATAAAATACAAAGGCTAGAGTGTATCCCAGTGTGACCACCCTAGGTCATCACCAGCTATGAAAGCACTAATTGATAACCAGCACTCCTCTTCCCCTTTCCTGTGATGTCAGAGGGGGCCACAGCTTCCATTTGTTGGATAAAATACCACAATTTACATACTCAGTTCCCTGATGTGGGACATGTAAGGTTTTTCTTTCTAAATGGAATAAGGATGATTAAAATGATGTGAGGGATTGATCATTTCTTCTATATTTTAGTTTTGTATCCTCAAGCCATTTCCGGAAGTGGAGTTGCTGAGTAAAAGGACAAGAATAATTTAAGACCTTGAAAACATTCTACTCCAGGGCTGGCGAGATGGCTCAGTGGTCTAAAGCGCCTACATGGAACAAGCTTGGCAAAGCACAGGGACCACGGTTCGATCCCCCAGCACCACATGCCAGCCAGCCTCGCCCCCTGGTGGGCTGAGCTGGCCACACACACACACAATAAAAAAAATAAATGTTAAAAAAATAAATAAATGTAATAAATAAATATTAAAAAAAAAAAAATTCTACTCCATACTTTTCCAAAAGAGTTTTCTTAAACTTGCACTCTTTTCCGGTGCATGAAAGTGAGCGCATTTCGTCGTGCCTTTCCTACCGTGTGTGTGAACAAACAAGAACAGACCCGCACAGACCGCGTCCTTTATGTCAGGCATCAGGACGGAGACGGTTCGTCTGTGCGGAAATGCTTCACCTGGACTGACTGAGTATAGCTTTAAATGTTGTGTGAAGCCTCGAATTCTAGGCTTCCTGGGAATCACTCCCATCTGTGTAGGGCACATCTGTGCTGCCAAAATAAACCAGATGACTGGATAAAGCAAAAGTGGTAGTAGCACAATATCATGCCTATATCTGGTAATCTGAGAAACTACTTTGAAGATAACAATATGCTGTATAGGAACGATTTTTAATTTCCTATCATCCTGCTTTTAAATTTTGTATCACTTTGATTGGTTTTTTTTCCTCTCTTTAAAATAAAAAAAAATTGAGGGCCAGCAAGATAGCTCGTTGGACTAAGTGCCTGCTTTGGCAACCTCAGGGACCTCAGTTGGATCCCTGTTCCCACATGCTGTGCCAGCCCCAGCCCCCAGGGGTGGGCAGAGCCACTGAGTCCAGGCATAGTGGGGCACACCTGCAATCCCATTGCTGGGGAGGCTGAAAACAGGAGGATCACTATGAGTCTGAGCTGCAGAGTGAGACACTCTACCAAATACATAAATGAAATGAAATGAAATAATTGGTATTCAAGCACAATGGAGTACTACTCTGTCATAAAGAAGAATCAATTTGAGGCATTTGGAGGAAAATGGAAAGATAGAGCTTTTGCAAAAGGGAAAGGGACAGAGATAAAGGGAGAGGTAAGGGAGAAGAGGAACAGGGGATGAAAAGGAACAAAGATGTGCTACATACATGTCCCAACTCCACACAGACATTGCAAATATGTACTAATGAAAATTAAAAATGACCAAAAAGTGAGCAGGTATCAATAATATGGCTGTGTCTTCTTTGTGTAGGAGGGATGATGCCTTGTAAGAGAGATGGCTGTTGGGTGACCCTGGGAGAAAGGAAGGGAGAGCAGGTGTTGATTAAGGGGTGCACTGGGTGATCTGAAGGAGGATGATCTCGTTGACGTTTGCTAATTGTCGATCACAGCTTTATAGTCGAAGGCCCATTAGAGAACATTATGGAATCTTGCTTTCTTCTTCAGTTCCCACATGCACACGCCACACACACGCACGTCACGCATGCACATGCCACACCTGCAGACACCACACATGCATACAGACTCTCCCTTCTTGGATTTGGGGGTGAGGTAGAGTGTTTAAGACTCCAAGGTCTTAAACATTGGAGAGGCCCAGCCCAAGCTTTGTCTCAGCCACCAGATCAGGACCTGGCTCTTTGAGGATTCCTCCTTCATGCCATGTGGCTGCCTCTGCCTTTCTTGTGCTTTGACACTGAAAAATGCAAAATTTAGATTTCAGACCACTATTTGGAAATCATAATTTTAGTATCCTCTGAGTAAGAAGTTGTTGTTTGTGGCAAATGCTTCCCAAACCGTGTCTGGCATTTCACAGATTTTTCTTAGTAGCCACCAGTCCTATGGTTCCCTAATAGGATGGGCAGGCTGGTTGAGATGCGATTGGGCTGCTCTCTTACTTGTGTGTGGAGTTCAGCAACAGCAACTGACTAATGCGTGTTGATTGTCTACTTCATGCAGGCCCCAGAAAAAGACAGCAGAGTCAGGCTGAATCTCATCCTGTCAGGCACTTCTGTTAAGGAAAACAAAAAACCAAGATCTTTAGGTGATTGTTGTCAAAATGAAGCTCCATTTTCAAATAGGTAACAGCGAGTTTGATAGAAACACACATTCCTTTATTGGTCATAAGATTGTTTCCATGGAATGATTAGGGACTACCAGGTTCATAAATAAATAGGATCTTTGGCAGCCTAACAATTTAGAAAGAACTTGTACCCAAATCATTCTTATTTGAGCCTAAGCAAAACCATGTCTAGTAGTACAGTCGCCATTTCACAGCAAAAGAATTGAGGCTCGGAGACGTTAGATAAATGACTCATCAAACAAAACCTCGACTCAGGGCTTTGACAGAAATACATGCCACATGTTTGCAGCTCAGTGAAGGGACTCTCCAGTCTGCTTCAGGAGACTAAAAATGACTTTCAGGGAGTAAGATTTCAGAGGTTGGGTATAGCCTTTGGAGCGAAATTGAATAGCTCTCACTTTTTCAAATAATTATGAGCAGGAATATGATATATTGAAAATCATTTCTGACCTAGGTGTACATGTAGAATTGGGATGGAGGGAAATTCAGAGAGGCTGACCAAGTACTGCTGTAATAACCAGTATGTGTGAGAACTTAAACACAGGATGGGATGTTGATGTGGAACGGAGCTGAGATGATCCAGCTGAAGTGGGTGTACAAAGAAGAAGCCCAGAGGTCTAGCAGCAAAGTGCATGTGGTTGATGGCAAAGAAGACAGGGTGGTTTGGTTTCAAGGCTGGGGACAAGAGAATGGTAGTTAAGTCAGTGCAGACATGATTGCTTGAGTTCTCAAGCTACCAAGCATTTCCAGCTCCAGGAAGGTGCTTGTGTTGCGGTACTACGTGGCTAGTGCACCAAAAACCAGTTGAGTCAAGGAGGTGAACTATGCCATAGGAGGAGAAGGGACGCATCAAGCCAGAGGAGTGAGCTTTTGCAAAAATGATGTTCCAGTGTTAGTGAATGTTCCTCTATGTAAGAATAGCAATAGAGTTCACTTTACCCAGCTTCCTGATCTTTTTGGTGACAAGATTTCTTTGAGCTTTGGGACAGGCAGAGACTAGAGATCTTTAATGACAAGATTTCCGTAGGAAGAATGTGTAGCATAGATACTATTTTCATGCGAATTTGTACCTTTCTGGCTTCCCGTGAGTTGCGTGGTTTCTGAGTGTGCCTTTAGAACATGTTACCGCTTAGATAGCAATAAGGAGCTTGACTACATCAGTGTAATAGAGTCTTTTGGGCACAAGCTGTCCTCAGTGGATTTCAATGTAACAGGAGCTCATGGAATAATTATCTTTTCATGTTCCAGAGTTTTTCTATGGAAATAGTAAGAAAATATATGAGGAATAGTATTTTAGTATTAACTATTAATAGTTTAATTTAGTCTATTGATAGTATTAACTAAAATTAATGGGTTTTGATAAATAATGGAAAGAAACCTAGTCTGGGCATCTGCTGGCCACACAAAAGAATCAGAATTCTGTGGCTGATTTATTTCACTGGCCATTAAGGAACTCAAGGTGTGTCCATTTTCGTATAAGTTGTTCAGGTTTATCTTTCTTTATGGCACAGTAGTACTCCACTGTGTGTAAATAACACATTTCCTGTATCCATCCATCTGTTGATAGACATATGCGTTGCTTCCAAGATTTAGCTAGTATATTTGTACTCCTATGAACACAGGCATACTCATATTATTATAATATGATGTTTTTAAGTCCTTGGGAAGGTACCTAGAAGGGGAATAGCTGGGTCAAATGGAATTTCTAGTTTTAGAGTTTGGGAGTTCTCCCTACTGATTCCTATGGTGGTTGTACCAGTTTACAGTCTCACCAACAGTGTAGAAGGGCTCCTTTTTCTCCACAGCCTCTCCAACATTTGTTATTATTTAATTTTTTGGGCATGACCGATCACACTTTCTGGGGTAAGATAGTGCTTTAATTTCCATTTCTCTTATGGCCAGCATTGTTGAACATTTCTTCATGTATGGCAGTGCCTCGGTTCATGAACTCAATTCTTTCCATGATTCTGGTCACAAACTGGAGTGGAAAAGAGTGGAAAGAATGAAGTTTGTGGACAGAGGCAGTGCTGTATTTATTGGCCATTCATGCTTCCTCTGTGAAGTGCTGTTCATTTTGCTTGCCTGTAAAGAGCAAAATAAAACAGATAACGTACTGGGAAGCCAGGAGATGGACCATTCTCAAGGGAGTAGGGGCTCCAGAGATGGAGAAAAGGAAGGGACAAAATAACTGGGATGTACTGTGTCTGTGTACAAACTTCCTACAAGGAATATAAGCACTATGTGCTACACATAGGGACTAATAAACTTTGTTAAAACTCAGAATTTTAAAAAGGCCTTTAATTTACCTGAATCTTGCTGTATGTATAAGACATGGAAGCAAAATTTTAACAAGAGTTTTTCGGTCCTTTTGTTCCAAATCTCTTTTGAGTAGATGAAACCCAGTTGAGCCAATAGCTGTAACCAGGGAGTTCAGGCTGCTACTGCTTTGATCTGGAATGAAGGAAGGAGTGTGAGGGATGACCTTCTAGGGGCAGGGGCAGGGGCAGGAGAGAAGCTGAGAGCTCCTTCTCTCCCACATATGCCTCTTCTTGCTTCTAATGTTGCTAGGTAATCTGATCTGCAAACTATTCCACTTTGTATTGTGAAAGAAAGGAACAGAATATAGTAAAGAGACCTCAAATGGGGATATCCACTGGGATTGTTCCACCCTACCTTGAAGCTGTACCCTAGCTGTCTGATTTTGGGTGAACCCTTTGGCCTCTTCTCATCAGTTTTCCCATCTCTAAGATAAATAGTGGTCTCTAAGCTGCTTCTATCAGTGTCCTAACATTCTGTTATCATGTTCTATTTAACTTTTGATAGAAAATTAGGGCTGCTACTGTGCCCCCAGAGTGCTCAGTAGACTGACAGAAACTATAATATACTGACAAAATAAGAGGCATTCTAGTAAACGTCCAGCAGTGTCCCCTTTTTCTGCTGTAGGCCAATGAGTCAGCTTAAATAGACTATGTCATGTGACTTTCAGCTCTCTTACAGGTTGGAGTTTCATATGTGGAAAATAAGTATGATTTTTTTTCAAAAGAAATAAAGTTTTGGAGGGCTGGTGAGATGGCTCAGTGGTCTAAAGCACCTACTTAGAACAAGTTAGCAAAGCACATGGACCGCGGTTCAAACCCCCAGCACCACATGCCAGCCAACCCCGCTCCCAGGTGGGCTGAGCTGCCCCCCCCATAAATAAATAAATAAAATTTAAAAAAAAAGAAATAAAGTTTTGGAGATTCAACTGGAAGCCCTTTTTTATTTCAAGGGAAAAGGATGCCCTTTTTTCCAATAGACTAAAACAACCCTAAAGTATTTCCATGGGAGATTAGTTTGGGATCTCGGGCTGGGGGAGTATAGAGAATATCTCTTAATAAATGCTGCTTCTTAAAGGCCAGCCAGATAGTGCAGAAAATTAAAGCACCTGCTTAGGCAGGCTTAGCAACCAGTTTAATCCCAGGTGGCTGTTCTGGTCCCACCCCTGGGGCGCACCGAGATGGCAATTGAGACTGGATGTGGTGATGTGCGCCTCTAATCCCAGTGGTTGGGAGGCTGAAAACAGGAGAATCACTCCGAGTCCAACCTATGTAGTAAGGCCCTGTAGACACTATAATAAACACATTAAAAAAACATTAAATAAATAAGTAAATGCTGCTTCTTGTGTGGCAGGGTGCATATAGCTGTTCCTTTTTTTTT
>NW_004524744.1:5409149-5457141 GCF_000260255.1 Octodon degus | reverse complement strand
GGGGTTCCCGGAAGTCGGCAGAAATTTCTACTGGGCGGGAGGGGTGGGGGAGGTACTGCGGAGTGGTGGGGGGCGGCCCAAAGGGGTGGGAGAGGGTCCAGCCCACGCTGCACCTGGGCTGGGACTGGTCCCGCCGGCGAAGGGTAGCAGGAAGCTCTCCACACACTCACCGGACCTGGGCTAGGACTGGGTCTCCATATAGCTGTTCCTATGAATCTAAAATAAATAAACCAATACTTATTTAATTATTTATTTGTATACTCCCTCAAAGTGATAAGAGTGAAGGCCACTGAAAAAATCTATTCAAATCAAACTGTCACAGTGCACATTTTAAGCCTTAACTCCTTCTCCACTTCACCTGGGAAGGTTCCTTCCTGGGCTGGCATCTGTCCAGTCCTGAGATCACGTTGTCCTAGATGGCAGCAGTGTTGCAGGTCTAAGGAGTGGGCAGAAGGGAGGGAAAGAGGCTGGAGTGCCCATGTACCTTCTCTTAGACTCCAGCAGGGCAGCACACACGCTGTGCAGAGGTGAACCCAGGGCTCTTCCTTCTAGAGCCTATACCCTGTAATTCTTGGGCAAATTGCCATTGCTTTGGTTGCCTGTTCTCTGAACCAAAGTTGAACTCTTCCAGATTCCCTTTCCAGAGTTTCAAGCTTGCTCTGATCTATTCTACATTCTCTGAAAGATTTTTTTTTTTTTCATGGTTTTGTAGCCATCAGTTAGGGGATGTGAGTGCGATTTTGCTAGCAGCTAAATCTGGTCTCTTGGTAACTACCAAAGGCATGGATTTCAACAGGGGTTGCTGTGGCGTTGGGCTGGTTGTATGGTCAGATTATGAAATAGCTGCTTCTGGTGTTTGTCACAGGTGCCTAGGAATGAAGATTTTCTAATCTTGGACCTTTTTTCTACATCTCAAACAAATTTGAAATTTCACATAGCTGTACAAATCCACTTGTTTACCTGTAGTTAATTAGGCCCTGTTTTCTTTCTGAGTGTCACCTTCTTCATCTGATAAATGGGGGTGATATCAGAGGTCATTTCCAACTGTAAAATAATACCATATCAAAAATTCAGTTTTAGCACCATTCTGCTGTAAAGTTTCTGCTCCAACTTCATCCACTCCAAGAGGCTTCTTTGGTCAGGCTACTCTGCCTCTGTGGAAATTAATGTGCCCCAGGTGATATCATCCCACTGTATGCTCTATTATAACCCTCACCTCAGACCACTGTGTGTGTGAGAGCTCAGATCTGTCTGCCTCCCTGACTACACTGTCAACTCCTGGATACCAGAGCTGCTCATGTCTTATTTATCTTTCCGTTTCTCCTTGTGCTGTGTGCATCGTGGCCAATCACTTAGGATGTGTCTGAGCTGGACAAAGCGTCTCACTTAAAGCCACAAGGAAATGATCTATAAGCACGCCCTTAAGAATCCAACACCTTAAGATCTCAACTGCTTTTAGTGCTGAGAAGCCTGGCAATGAAGGAGGTGGTTATCTCCTTGCTCCCAGACCAAAATTAATTGAAGGGACAGCTGGCTGCAAGAAACCTAGTTCCCTAATGCATTTTTAAAGTTTTGTAGAAAACACATTTATTTCAATTCCTGCCAGATTAATGACCCCACAGAGAAGGTGCGTATATAAATATCCCAGAGATAGCAAGTCTTGGGATCTGTGGAGACCAGACAATTGATGTCCTTTTGACCACATTGAAGCAGAAAATTCAAAATGATATCATCCAGTGTATTCATCAAATGTTTGTTGAGTCCATAATAGGTTCATGGTATTGTAGACATATAAACACAAAGAAAATATAGCTTCAGCTCTCAGGAAGTTTGTGATTTCCAGAAGATTATGAGAAATCATTGTCATGACTCTCCTGAAAAGCTGAATTTAGTAAGTTCTATGAGGAAATGAGGAAGTGCTGTTTATCAGGTACAAAGGCCAGCTCAGATATAAGAGGAACTCGAGAAAGCTTATTCAACAATGTAGAGTTTAAGAATGGCATTGTGAGTAAGCAACAATTTAGTAAATAGGGAAACTGTGGAAGCAAAGAAATGGGAAAAACCTAGAACATAGCAATAGAGGTCCAGTTTACCAGAATGGAAACTAGAGTAATAAAAAATAAGAGGACATGTGGGGGCTCATATTGTGCAGGATGTTGACTCCCAAATGGGTGACTTGTGTTAACACTTGTGGGCAATAGAATGTCAAAAATTATTCTGATCAAGGGAGTTAATATTTTAAGCCAGGGATTGGCAAACTACAGCCAGTAGGCCACTGCTGTAAAATGGTGCTAGAGTCCAGCCTTTGTCATACCTTACTGCCTGTGGCTACTCTGGGGCTATATGGGAGAGCTGAGCAGCTATGACAGAGACACATGGCCTTGTAGTTTGCACAGCTATAACTGTGTACTGCCTGACCTTCTACAAAAAGTGTTTTCTGACCTCATAAAAATTTCATTCATTCATTCATTCATTCATTCATTTATTCATTCATCCATCCACTGATTCATTCATTCATTCATTCATTCATTCATTCATTCATCCATGTACCCATTCACTCATCCATTCACTCATTCATTTACTGATTACTTCAACAAACGTTCAGGACATACTGAGTGTGAGGAATGTGCTCTGGTATTTTCCCCTAATGTTGACTATAAAGTTAGATCATCTCTCACACTATCCTTTAAACCTGTTCAGAGAATTTAAATTTTTGTGTAATTTATTATCAGACGTTTAGTTCCTTTAAACATTATGCAAAGTGTCCTCTTTTCTGGCACTTTTGATTAATAATATCTGAACTAAAATTTAAGCAATATTTATTTCAATGACTCAGTATAAAGTGATAATGTAAGATTATAAATTAAATAATAGAGGATTCAGAGTTACTGTAAGTTGAAGACAAAGAGGATCATTGGACTGTGTAAGTGAAATGTAATATGGCACCCTTATTGATAACAGCTTGAATGAACTTTCCTCTAAGTGCAGATGGTAGCAGAAGGACCAGGTATGAATCAGAGCCCCATCACCACAACCTCTGCCACTTCTGCTGTTCTTGTTGCTGTAAGCTGTGGAACACAAAGTAGTCCTACAACAACTGGATTAGTTCATAGGGCTTCTGTAACATTTAGGATGTCTGGGAGTCTTCAACAGCAGAATTTTTTTCCTCATGGTTCTGGAGCCTGGTAGTCTGATGTCAAGGTACAAGGTGGGGTTGGTTTCTTCAGGGACTTTTCTCCTGGATTTGTAGACAGCTGTCTTTTCTGTGCATATGCTCATGATCTTTCCTCTTTGTGTATCTGTGTCCTGACTTTTTTTCCTGAGGAAACCAGTCAGATTTGATTAGGGCTTACCTGTATGACCCCATTCTAGCTTAGTTACCTCTTTAAAGTTCCTGTATTCAGATACTGTATGGTTGTATTATGAAGCTCTAACAGCTAAGATTTCAACCTATAAATTTTAGTGGGGTACAGAATTCGGCCTACAAAACGGATCAATTGGTAGACTATGCATTGTTTTTATTTTTATATTTGAATTTATAGGAAAACTACTTATGAGAACTACATTTTAAGAGTAACACTAATCTCAGTCCCGATATGAACAAAAAAATCATGACCCTGTGACTATGGAACAGATAAAGATCAGGGCAAGCACTTGCATATCAAACCAGAACTTCTATTTGTTTACCATCCTCAGCAGAAGATCTTCAGCCTCTTACACCCAGGTCATTTCTCTAAAGAACACCTCTGGGGCTGGCAAGATAGTTCAGTGGTCTAAAGTGCCTGCTTAGGCAAGCTTAGGCAGGCACAGGGAACCAGGGTTTGATCTCCAGTTCAATCTCCAGGCATTGCCAGCCCTATCCTCAGGGTGGTCTAAGCTATTCAAAACTCCCTGCTCCCCAAAAAAGAGCATCTCTGGTCACTGAAAGGGAGAGGATCGCTCCTAGTTTATCACTCAACCTTAGGAGCCTAACTTATTGCTTGGCAAAAACAAGATACTCGTTTTTCTGTTTCTAGCTGTGAGAAGGCAGCTCATGCATCCAGGACACCCCAAAGTTAGGACTTTCCTTTGTACACCTGAGGCAGCCCATGGTGGCTCTGTGGCTGTCATCATGCCACAAAACAAATATATTGAATTACACTAAATATTGTGGGTACTTCTTGGATTACCATGAGAAAAAGAGAAAGGAGGGAAGTCAAGAGGCTCATGAACGTTCAAGGGCAAAAAAAAAAAAAAAAAAGATTGGCTTGAAGGCTATGTTCTACCACAAACAGTGCCATGTGGAGACAATACAAATGAAGAAGACTATCAAGATGCCTGAAAGAGAAACACCAAACAAAAGAATGATGAAAAAACTCCACAAGAAGCAGTACATGCCTACCTGCTGGACAGAGAAAGACAGTCTCATGCAAAAGTACTTTCCAACATGATTAAACACAAATGAAAAGAAAAAGTGAGAAAATGGGAAGTTCTTCTGCCCAAAGTTCATGCCCAAGGAGAAATGGAAGTATTAAAAGTTATTCAAGCTGGAAAGAGAAAAAAGAAGGCATGGAAGAGGATGGTTACTAAAGCCTGCTTTGTTGGAGATGGCTTTATAAGAAAACCCCCTAAATATAAAAGATTCATTAGGCCAATGGGCTCATGTTTTAAGAAGGCCCATGTAACAACACATCCTGAACTGAAAGCCAGCTTTTGCCTACCAATAATTGGTGTGATAAAGAATCCTTCATCATCAGTGTACACAAGTTTGGATATTATTACCAAAAGAATAGTGATTGAGGTGAAGGTGAGGAAGGTGTGCCTTGTGACACAGAAGGCAAGGTTATTTGGGGTAAATATGCCCAGGTAAGCAATAATCCTGAGAATGATGGATGCATCAATGCAGTCTTACTAGTTTGACAAAGGTTTCATACAATAGCTTCTTACACTTATTGAAGACTACAGGCCAATCAGGAAAACTGTAACTTGAATACTACTGAACAGCTCTCATGACTACATTCATCAAGAAAACTATTTATTAAATTGTAAAAACATTGGGAAAAAAAAGAGGATACTCAGTAAATGTTTGTGGAAAACAATATATGAATGTGTAAGATAGGTTTCGTTCCAGTTCCTGATTTGCATAAGTGACCTCAACATGCAGCCACTGAGAACAATAGCTGCTTTCTTATTCATCAGTTCTGTGGGCTAGCAATTCCATCAGGGCCCAGCAGAGATGGCGTGCACCTCCTCCACATTCCTAGACCTTGGTGGAAGAGTTGAAGGCCTGGCCTGACTTGATGGCTGGGATTTCTTCATTTACAGACCTCACACCTGGGCAAAACTGGCTCCGCAGTGCCAGCTGAAGCTCCTGCTCAGGGGGCGTGATCTTCAGAGCTGCAGGGGAGTAAGACTTCCGCTCCTGGCAGCTGTGTCCAGCACAAGCACTGAGCCTTTGTTTCCCAGCCTCAGACGTCATACCACATGGCAGCCACCATGCTGTAGTGATCGAAGCGTCACAGGCCGGCTCAACTCCAAAAACGGTGGAATTAGATGCTGCCACTTGATAAGGTATATGAGAAATGCAGAATGGGATTACTGCTGTGTCCTCATTTGGAAAATTAAATATGTCATTAAAAACCCCTATAAACAGGTATAGCATAGTATTCTTTCTAGTCATCAAATGTCAAAGGGGCTTGAGAATGTGTACTGATTTTTTTCTTCTAATGTTGACAATAGGGAAGTGAGTGAATAAATGCTACATTAGTCTTACTCAGCCATCAAAAAGCTGTTTACAACCATGTGTAGTGGCAGGGAAATGTCAGGTATATTATGGGTTAAGCTAGGTTAGAGAAAGCAGCTTGATCTATGACCAAAATCAGTCTTGCTATTAATTTTCTTCCTGAATTAAGCTCCTCTACCCAGAATTATAGGCCATCCTCCCCCAGAAGGCTTTCTTCATGGAGGAGCAAGGCTCTGTGCATAGGCAGGCAGATGGATCCTGGAGAAAGGCCATTTAGGCGCTGAGGCTTTAAACCCACAGACCCCTCCCACGTGAATATGTGGGCAAGGGACCAATGCCCATCAGATGGGCCAGCTCCCGGGGCAGAAGCACCACTTGACCTGCCTTAGAGATGGACTCAGTGACCTGCAGCTTCCTGAAATAACAGCTGTTGCTTCCACAAAGGCATAAGTAAAATAAGGTTGTATTTTCTTTAGCACAAGTAGTAGTTTAAGAATATTGGAGGGCTGGGGAGATGGCTCAGTGGTCTAAAGCACCTACTTGGAGCAAGCTTGGCAAAGCACAGGAACCGTGGTTCGATCCCCCAGCACCACATGCCAGCCAGCCCCGCCCCCTGTTGGGCTGAGCTGGACACACACACACACACACACACACACACACACACACACAATAAATGTTTAAAAAAATTAAAAAAAAGAATATTGGAGGATATAAAGTTAAAATGTATAATTTTGACCATTGAAATGTTTGGTGTGCATTCCAGCATGGCTACAAGTTTCCAGAGGGATGATGCAAGGGTCACTGGTCCATGTTATTTCCTCAACACTAGTGTAGGTGTTTGCAATTTGCTAATCACATTTGTACTCTCCTTTGAATAGAAAGCTAGGTCGGGAACACCTTGTGTTTTAAGACCAGGGTGTTTTCTTCTGGGAGAGGTGGAGAGTTAATAAATATTTGATATGAAAGTGTTGGCCTGCTTATTCATTGAGGTCACCTGCCTGCGCATGTAGGTATTTGAAGTGTGACTATTCTGAGGACATTGAGAGAGCAATGCTGAGAGCCCTGAGTGTGGGATGGGAGTGGAGAGGGTAACAGGACCCAGAGGGAATGGAACGCACAGTGCAGGATCAGACTGGGGGAGACTGAGGGGAGGCAAAATGGTAGGGGTGCACGTCGCCCTTCTGGTGTTCTCTAGGGAGGTTGAAGGAGGGAGGCCTTCAGCCAGTAAAAGCTGAGCCTGTCAGCGAGGCTTGGTTGTGCTATGTACACAACTGCATCTTAGTGTCTTGAAGCAGCAGGTTTTATTTCTTCCTCATATTACAAGTGCGTCTGTCATGTGTGATCTGGGAGCTCTGCTTTATGTCACTGCCACCACAACACCGCAGCTGACAAAGTAGATGCCACCTGGAACACTGCCAGAAATATATATATACATATATATACATATATATATGTATATATATATGCTTTGTATTAATCCATGTATTTATGACAATATATAAATATATATATTATATATATACACACACATACATATATGAGTGAGTGAGTGAGTGTGTGTGTATGTGTGTGTGTATCTTGTATATATAATAGATCACTACCTCAATGCACTTGACTGGCTTATTTTGTCCTAAGGGAATGCTTTGGTATTGTTCCCTGACAGACTTTAGAGGTATTCAAACAGACATTTTAATCTTTCAGGAGGAATTTCAGCTACTAGAATGTCACATCTACTGTCGTCAAGATTTAGAATGCTCTTTATTTTTAAAGTACCTCGATATGATTTCTCTTTGTAGAGGAAAGGTTATTTATTTTTAAAGTTTTCAAACAGACATGGAAGTGTATTGCCCCAAAATATGGCCTGCTGCTGAATTTGTTTGGCTGGACCGGGTGCTTGATTTCTGTCACTGAGGAGGGATGATGTGAAGAGAAGTGCTGTATTAAATAAAAGACGTAGAAGACACAGCTGCTATAGTTCCACATGTCAGGGGAGTAGATGCCAAGCAGGTCTATGTTGTTAATGTACTACTGGAAATGCTTTCATTTTCATCAAAGAATCAAAAATCTTTTTCGACTCTCTGTTTTATTTATAATCAAAAATACCACTACACTTTTTTAATAAATATCTTCCCTCCTGAACTGTATAATCCATAGTTATACAATTATGTGATCTCTCTAAGTCAGAATCCATGGACGAAGACACAGCCCAGGGCTCAGAAAGCAAGACTCCAGTTCATTTATTCAGTTATGTTGCTTATCTCGTAATACACGAAAAGTGCTGGTCTAAGTTTTATACATGTGTGGAATTCTGATGACTGATTTTTGTGTAAATGTAAACAGTTTGGATTAAGAGCAGGAATAAAAATGACTTCAATAGAAGGAGCTATACCATCTGTCCTTTTGAGAAAGTAGAATAATGTTAATAAATATATGGTCTCCTAAACGTCCTCTTCTAGCTTTCTGTTTTCTGGAGGCTGGGCTGTTCTCAGCCTTCCCTTCACAGGCCTGGCCCCTCTGTAGTCTTCTGTGACAGAGTACTGGCCTTGTTTCCCCCAGAAAGAAGGTCTTCCATTCACTCCAAGTAGCAGGACACCACATGCCTTCTTGACTTAACCCGAGATGCCTTCTTTTTACCCCAGGATCACTGAAAGCTTTCCCAAAGAACAAAGAAATATTTGCAAATCCAGGCAGGAGCCATGACTTTGATTCTAGTGGAGTAATCTGTTTAAATCATAACACACAGGCACTTTTTTTGGCTTCTTCAAAATTAGCTTTGCAGTTAAACCATAATTATACCTTACTCTTTAGTGGTATCTTTCATCCAGGGAGCAGAAAGTATTTTACAAACATTAATTAAGTAGCACAACACCCTTGTGAGGAAGGTAGGTACTGTCCTATTCCTAAATTCGGTTGCCATGGAAAGGAGAAGTTAAGTAATTCATCCATGGTCATAATGAGAATTGTTGTTCAAGGCTCCACATGACTGAGGTCTTTCTCTGGTCTTATATTTCATTTGGGAAGATTTTTGAATGCATTAATAACATTTTTACCAGCATTTCATTATTTTAAAACTTTCATTGTGGTTTTGTAGATTTTTTAAATTATAAGTTCTGAGTCAGAACTTAAATGGGAAAGGATTTTTCTGCATTTTTATTGATTAAAGTGCTCCAGGTGGGCCAGCAAGATAGCTCAGCAGACTAAGCACCTGCTTTGCCAAGCACAGGGACCAGGGTTCGATCCCTGGTCCTGCATGCCATGCTGGCCCCACTCCTGGGGCATGCTGAGCTGGCAAACAAGTCCAGGCGTGGTGGCACATGACTGTAATCCCAGTGCCAGGAGGCTGAAAACAGGAGGATCATTATAGTCTGAGCTGTGTAGTAAGACCCTGTACCAAATACATAAATGGAAAAAAAATAAAAAATAAAGTGCTCCAGATATCTCAGAGCAGTTTATCTTTCAGCAAACTTTTGATCAATTTTTATTAAACTCATGTACACACTTAGTGAACTAGTGATAAATGCAGTAAAACACATCCATCCATCCATCCATCTATCCATTCAAGTATATAAAGAAAGTTCACATGTCATGAATATAGGCTCGATGTGTATTCAGAAAATGAACACTCCTAGGTACCAGCAGAGACTTCTAAGCACCCAGAACCCCTTTACCTACTCTGTGTCCACTTCCGACCATCCTCCAAAGGTAATAACCAACAGCCCGTGCCCTGATAGCATGTAGTTGTGCCTACACTTCAGATTCACTGAGTCACACTGCATGTATGAATTTGTGTTCATGTTCTTTCACTGAGTATTATATTTATGAGATTCATCCACGCTGCTGTCTGTTGCTTCAGTAAGTTCATTCTCATTGTTATAGTGTATTCAATTGTTTAAGTATTCTTCTTCTTTATACGTTCTACTAATGATGAACAATTGAGTTGCTTCCAATTTGAGGAGATATAAGCATTATTTTCTTCTTCATCTGGGCTACAATAAATCATAGGTAGTCTGTACACATGCATTATGACAGAGGCATCAAGGCAAATGTAGATGTATAGCAAGGAGTTGCTACACATTATCTGTGTTTCTTTTAAAGAAGATTTTGGACTGTTTTTTTGGGGGGTACAGTGGGATTTACTGATGGTATACAATAGAGCTAGGGCTCTGTGGGCCCCTCCTCCTCTAGGGGGCCTGGGATGGAAGCTGTGAGGAGGAGATTCACACCTGTGAGGTAGAGATGAGTAGGTCAGTGCCTTCTGCAGTGTGGCCTCTCTGTCCCTTTAATCTTGCTGGGCTGGGGGGCTGGTGCTTACTCCTTGGAGGTTGTGGAATATGAGGTTCACCACCCAGTTGTTGTAGCCAAACTCATTGTCATACCAGGAAATGAGCTTGACAAGCTGGTCATTCAGGTTGATAGTAGCCCCAGCATCAAAGGTGGAAGAGTATGTGTTACCATTGAAGTCACAAGACACAAACTGGTCCTCAGTGTAGCCCAGGATGCCTTTGAGGGGACCATCGAATGCCTGCTTCAGCACCTTCTTGATGTCATCATATTTGGCTTGTTTTTCCAGGTGGCAGGTCAGATCTACCACTGACATGTTGACAGTAGGCACATTGAAGGCCAGGCCTGTGAGTTTCCCATTCATTCCTGTGAACATGACCTTGCCCACAGCCTTGTCAATGCTGATGGATGCAGGGTTGATGTACTGGTCAGCCACACGGCCATCACACCACAGCTTCCCAGCGGGGCCGTCCACAGTCTTCTGACTGCGAAGTTGTCATGGATGACCTTGGCCAGCAGGGCTAAGCAGTTAGGGGTGCAGAAGGCATCTCCGTGGTGGTGAAGACACCAGTGGGCTCCACCACCTACTCATTGCCAGCATCACGTCACTTGACAGGATCTTGCTCCTGTAAGATGGTGATGGCCTTTCCATTGATGATGAGCCTCCTGTTCTCAGCCTTGACAGTGTCATGGAACTTGCTGTGGGAGGAATCATGCTGGAACATGCAGACCATGTAGTTGAGGTCAGTGAAGGGGTCGTTGATGGCCACAACATCCACCTTACCAGAGTTAAAAGCAGCCCTGGTGACCACGCATCCAATATGACCAAATCCATCCACTCCAGCCTTCATCATGGTGTCCGGATCCCTGGCATTTTAAGGAAGAGCAGCTGTTGGTGGGTTGCAGGGGCAGAGAGCTGCATGGGTTTTTGAATTGCAGGGCTGAGAGTGACCATAACTCTATTCTTTAAACTTAACACTATCACTTGACTACTGATTAGCTTAATTGAGAAGAGGCAGTTTGGAGAAGTGGCAAGAGCACACGTGCCAGGTCTGGCTGGATGTGAATTTCATCTCTAGTATCTAATAACTGTGTGCTCTTGACCACCTCAGGCTCATCCAAGTCCAACTACACTTCCTTCAATCATCAAATGGTCTTTTGGACTGATGAATAAGACCAAGTTAAATATATAGCACTAAGTAGGAACTTAGTGCACAGCATATATTATTAGATATTTTCTGACCTTATAGAATCTAAGTCCTACCAAGTAGTCTATCTGACCTGGATTCTTAAGAATATTTCTTTGAAAAACTAAATAAATAACTATACATTGAATATAGAAACATATTCAAAGAGATTTCTTATACTAAAGAGACATCTAACGTTAAGTATTTCTTTATTTTTAAGATATATTAATGATGAATATACAGTGTTCCATTTATTTAACTTTGGCCTCTCTGAAGGAGATTATCACAGACATATTAAAAAATTAGGTCAAATATTGTAGTTTGAACAGGTTGATTTATTGGAGGGTTCAGTTGAAAAATTATTAGCTTGAAGCTCAGAATTCTGTGGAAGTAGAAACTTGAACAGAAAGTTGTTATGGAATTTTGTTTTTATTGGATCCTACATCAAACAACCTCTTGATATCTTGGAGATGAAAATGATTGGATTGAACTGAAGGAGATAGACAGATGTTTATTCTGATTGATTCTCATTTGACTATTTACCAATAAATACATCTCTTGCCTATGCTTGAATTGTCCCCAGAGAGACATGTTTCTAACTGTATGACTTCTTTGCCACTACATTGTCCAAGTCTACCTTTTCCTATGTCAGGAGAGGTGAACAGTCGCTCAAACTGGAACCTGGGGGCTCTGGACACCTCATTCTCCCTACACTCAGTTCAACAATTCCTGCCATTTCTCTCTCCAAATATTCAGCCCACCAGCAGCTCTCCATCCCGTGCCATGACTGCAGCACCGTTTGCCCACGTCATCCACCTGATGCACCTCAGGAGCCTCAGACCTGATCTCTTAGCTTCCATCTTTGCCCTTTTGGAATCCTATCACCATGTTATAGTTAAAAATCATCTTTTTTAAAAAAATCTCTTTGAAAACAACAGATCCAGTTGGTCTAGTTTTGGCTTTAAATGCTTCAATGACTTCATGTTGAGTTTAGGGTAAATTCCATGACCTTAGCATTGATATGGTCCTTCTCTGCTTTGTATCTTTCTTGCTTCAGCCACGCAAGCTCCCTTTCCGGTCCTGGAATAGATTTGTCTTTGTGTGCTTTTGTGTAGACAGCTATTTTCCTAGCTAATGCTTATAAAGTGGGCAGGCCTCAAATTTGACACATCTGTCTAGAGAACATGATTGGATGGCACCATGTATTTAAGTGGCTGTACTCCTCTGTGGCATATTCTTACCAGCACCTTCCACTTGTATTGATTGTGCCATTCACACTTAGAACTTTGTGTCTAGTGCTTATATTCCCTACAAGTCCACACACTTTATGGAAGCAGTGATGCTGACTACTTTGCTTACCTAATGTATCTTTACTGCTAAGTGTAAACATCATGCCAACCTTAGTCATGTGTTTCTATAGGATCAGATTAGATTGTCCATATCTCCAAAGGAAATAGTGGGCAAATGTTATCTCCTCAGAGATATTGAAATGTTATTTTAAAACAGTAAAATCAGTAAGGAAATTATCAGCATTGCTTGTGGAACTAAGTAAGACTAATCAACTTTTCACTGGGTGTGGTGGCACATGCCTGTAATACCAGCATCTGGGAAGCTGAGGCAGGAGGATTGCTGTGAGTTCAAGGCCAACCTGGGCTACACAGTGAAACCCTGTCTCAAGAACAAACAAACACATAATGACAACCCTTCTAAAGATGGTAAAGTTTTTATCATGAGCCTTACTCTTATCAGTTTTTCTTGATTTATTTTGTTATAAATAAATCAGGTTAGCTTCACAATATAAGTTAAGCAAAAGTAGCAACAAAATGCAATGCTTTTTGATCTTTGATAACTCAATAATAATCTAAAGCAGAAAAATGTACCCCAAAGGAACAACTTTCCCAAACTATTTACTCTAATCTTTTAACTAGTTTATTTGGAGCACCCCTAGTAAGGCCATCTGCAAACCAAGCTGTGACACCTTCCTCTCCTTTGCCTCATCAGCTGTGTGCAGCATTGTTCCTCAGGGCACCAGACAGGAGTACCTTATTTCGAGTCAGCTGGGCTTCTTAGTACAAGTGTGTGTTCCTGTTCCCATCAGGGGCCTAGTAAATGAAAATCTTCAGAAGACAAAGACCTAGAAACCGTATTTGTAACAAGAAATAAATGCTTACAAACCATCTCTATAGACTTAGGAACTGAAGCCAAACATATGGAATGGTGACTTTTGGGAACTTAGAATTGCAATGTGTGTGTGTATTCATAGGTAGGATCAACTTAACCTTTCAGTAAGCCTGCATCACTAACATGGTAGAAGTTGTAGAAACACAACAACAACAGGATCTGAAAGGATCCTTTGCCTAAACTCTGCACTTCAGATGTATTGGGTCCCATGTGTACCCAATCACATGGGACTGCTAATGGTGCATTTTCTCGCTGAAGATGGGTAAGGACAGAGAACTTAATATATATGACTTTTGTCACTGAGTCAGATTTAGGTGATTTTTCAACTTGATTAAAAACTTTTAGCTTTTTTTCCCCTAAAGTTAGGTTCTTCATAAACATGAAGAGCAAAGAAAGTAGGTGCAACGATAAAGCATTTGCACACAAATAGGTCATCATCACTGAGGACTGATACCGGGCAGGACTCGCTCTCAGACTCATGGGGTTGGAAGAGATTCTAGGTGTCACCTAAGTTGGATGTCCTCATTTTATAGACAAGTAAGTAATTGCAGGGGTTAGATACTATTCAGTTATAAATCTTGACAGACTAATGGGTATTTTTCAACACCCCAAATTAAACTATAGCCTGAGCCATATGTTTTTTTAAGGTGGAGCTTGAAAGCATCTGCTCTGTCTTAACTCAGAGTCTGCTTAAACCCTTCTCTGTTGCCTTCTGCCCCTATGAGCTCATCGCACCAGCTGGGACACTTGAGCTTAGATGAGGAATGGCACAATGCCTGGAACACAGTAAGTAGGTGCTCAGTTGAAAAATTCATGTGTTTATTACTGGTTCCATTTTTGAAAAGCAGTTTGGTACCATGTATCAAAATGTAAGATGCTCAAGCCTTGACAATCCCACTTGTTCTAGTAAAACCGTGACCTGTGTGAAAAATTAAGAAACCTTCTGTACAGTTGTTCACTGTTAGTGACTTGTGTGCTGCTCTTGGTGAGGAACGCAGAGCAATGTGACCAAAATTCTGGAAGCAGTCATGCCACCCTCTAGCAACCCTCTCAGAGAACTTACTGGCACCTATTTCAGTCAGAAGAAGAGGAAAACTAGCAAGGTAAGTAATGAATCAATTGTTTATTTAATGTATATGATGTGCAAAGCCCACGCTTATTCACTTAACCTTTGTTATAATTCTGTGATGCAGATACAACACAATCCATATTTTAGAGGGATTAAGCACCTTTGGCGTGGAGTGGCCAATCACATAATTAACGACTCAATGGGCATTTGAACAGAGTTGGCTAATTCGACTGGCAAGCACTCAAATCTGAAACTTATGTCTGTGGGGGGTTTAAAAAAAATTAGAGCTGGAGTTCTGTCCCAGACCACCTGAGTTACAAAGGCAAAAGACCTGTAAAGTAGATCTCAACTGTCGTAATTATTACATTTTGCCATCTCTCTGCTATGGGCTTGCCTATTAAAAAGAAAATACTCTACCTATGCTGACCTTAATCACTTGTTGTCTTGTTTTCATTCATCAAACTCTTCTGTGCATCTTTGGATTGCCTCAGAGAGCCAGGTGCCACTGTGAGACCTTGATGGAGAAGCCGAATTAGGTACAGATGCTCTTGAATATTTGCCTTGCTTACTGCAGCTGGGGGACCGGCTTCCTTCCCACTCCTCTTCAAGGCAGCCAAGCTTCTGAGGCAGCCAGAGACTGCAGTATAAATACAGGAGGGAGGGAGGAACATCTTAGAAGAGTCCAAGGTCTCATACTTCTTTGGCAGTCTAGCTTGCTCTTGACCTCTCTCAAAAGGGAGTGGATTCCATTCTGGGATTTGTGTGCTGCAGGCGACCCTGGTGAGCACGTCCTCTTTAGACCTTCGCCCTTCCTTGCTTCCAGTCTGGGACGGCATTTCTGGGCACCCTTCATCTCAGCAGCTCCAGGCCTGATGCTGCTTCCTTCTGCATCAGCATCACCATCCCCAGATTGGGTGGGAATTTGTTTGTGCCCCGGGCTACGCATGTTGTTTATGGTGTTCACTGATTATATCCTCTTGGTTCTAACCAGCTCTGCCTCAAAGAATCCGGGAACTCAAACAGTTCCTCCTTACATTTAGTGGCAGAAAAGACTGAGAAAGATCTGGGTGGTGAAAGACTCTGCTCAAAGTGGCAGAGGAGGAGGGTGAGCCAGACAGCGCAGCTCCTGGCATTTCCGGTCTTTCTGGCTGATCACCTCCCAGTTTGCAAGAAGTCGCTTCTCAGGCCCCTGGAGTCCCTGACCCCAGCTTCCATTCTGAGACAGACAGTCCACTTGGGGGAGAGGTCAATTGTCTGGGTGGCAAGAGGCGGTGGCTTCCAGAAGGGCCACTGCTTTCGCCAAAATGATGAAATTCAACCTCACAGTTTAAGTGCTTATCCCAAAATATTTCCAGTCGAATAGAAGCCAAATGACAAAAATGTTTTTTTCTTAAAAAAAAAACATGGGCTTCTTGTCATCCACCACACTGGCTGCTTCAATGTCTGTGCAGTCACTAAATTATTCTTTCTGATCCTTATTTCTGATGATATCCAGATGGCCTGAAAGTCGATCTTTTCTGTGAGAGTGAAATTCTCTGTGAAGTTAAAAGTGAGTGGCCATCTCTTTCAGGTGGCATGAGCAGGAGCCAGTGGAATGACATCAGGGCTGTCGGCACCAATTTCATAGTATTTGATATGTAAATAATTACAGACTGTAGATTGAGCTTGGGGTCAGGTTTCACTGTTAATGCTCTTATCACTTGAAAGGAGACCATATCTTTCCCCTTAAATTATAGGGAGCTAGTAAAAGCCAAAGTTGCAGGTATTAACTCTTCTATTTATTCCAAATCGTCTAGAATGCAATGTTGTGTTGATGGGCTTACAGACATACTTGTCAGTCTACCACACATAATTTCTGAGAGCTTCGACTGGGCCATGGTGTGGAGTATGATATTTAAGACTTCTTCTGTTTCTTTCTAAATATTATCGGAAAATGGATAATAATCATAATAGCTTACAATCTTAATGTAATTTTCATTTGTGAACATCACTTATCAGACGTTTACAAGAAAATAATACTTCGCTTTTTCAAAATAAAAATAGCAACATTACCCTCCTTCTGCTCAGGGCCTGTTTTGTCCTAAGCACAGTAGTAGATGCTTTCTATCATTATCTCATTAACTTGTTTGGGGAGACCTATAGGATGGAACAGTGCTATCATCCATATGTTATAGATACCCAGACAGAGGCTCAGAGAGTTTTAGTAATTTTTCCAAAGTTGGATTAATGGTAAAGCTGAAAACCCAGGAGCGTGAGACTTAAAATCCAGCCTCTAACTGGCTCACCACATTGAAAACCTCCATAGTCCCTGTTCATGCCCAAGAAAGAAAGCTAAGAAGCTTGTGCAGCCAGATGCACCTCTATTGCTCCACATCAAATGGGAGCAGATGACTGTACCCCTCTCCTGGCCACAGGTCTGTCCCTACCATGCTCTCCAAAGCAGGCATTAAATAAAATGACAAGAAACTGCTATTTTTGACTGAGCTCCTAGACCAGGCCCCAGTGGACCAGACCAGAATGGACCTCATGTGCTAAGTGCTGCATAATTAACTAAAACTTGGAAAAAGCAGAAACATCCCTAAATATACTAAAGCCTTAATTCATAGCAGTCAATCAGAAAGGGCCTGGTTGCCCTGAGCAGGCATGATAGGAACTCCCCTCTGCTTCGATCTAAGGAGGAAGGTGACCAATGTCACCTGGTGTTACCCAACCCACTTTGTATTCTTCAGGTCCTGCACCTGCTCTATCAGTTGCACAGAAACCCACGATTCTGCTGTGCCCAATTGAGCACCTTGTGGAATCTCCACAGCCCCCACCTTATAAAATCACTAACTAAATAAATAAAATCACTAACAAAGCCAATTGCATCTTTAGATTCAGTTAGTTACAATTTTATCTTTTGACACAGATTAGTTGTTGTGATTTTCTTATTGGCACGGCCTTGGGGAGAGAACCCTATATAATTGTTCATGATATATCAATACTTAGATACAGAATTTCAGAAATGTATTATTAAAATCAGATAAGTACGGACCAGCCAAATAGCTCAGTGGATTAAAGCACCTACAAGCAGGCACAGGCCTGATCCCTGGGCCTGCAAGCCAGCTCCACCCCCGGGGCATGCTGAGATGGCAATTGAGACTGGGTGTGGTGGTGCATGCCTGTAATCCCATGCCTGTAATCCCAGCTCTGTAAACAGGCAGATCACTACTAACCCGATCTAGTAGTGAGACCCTGAACACCCTGTAGACCCTTCCCTACAATAAAAAAAAAGATAGTAATGATAATACTAATATAAAAATCAAATATAGGAGAAGTTTTAAAGTACTAGAGAAAGGGGTAGGGAAAAGGAACTTGGATATGCTGTCATGTAAAGACAGACTACTCCAAAATATGTTGTCCCTTCCAACTTCTCATTTTTTTTTTCTCTTCCTTTGTGTATTCCTTGCCTTGTACTTTTCATTCTCGTGTCTAAATTCTCACTTTCTAACTGAACATAAGCCACTCCTCTCTTTAGCGCACCAGGGTATGGCAAGCGCCCACCAGCGTGCAGCTTGCCTGGCTGGGCTGGCTCTGGACGGCAGCTGAAGTCACTGTTGAGGTCTCTGCTGCTCAGTGTCTGTGTGCCAGCAGCACTGGGCCTTGCTGGGAGTCTGTAGGGTCTCCGGGCCTGCGCTGTGCCAGGAGAGCCTGCATGTGCCTCTCACAAGGCCCTTCGGTTATCCACATGCATGGCAAGTTTGAGATGTGTCCATGCCCTAGAGGAATCTAGTAGGTCTTGCTTCCAGAACAGAATCCCTGCTGAAGGGGAGGAGAGGTTTGCCACACATCAGTGGATTCAGGGTTCCTCTTAGTTAGCTCAGTTAGGACCAGGGCAAGTGTGCAGGCAGGGAGATGTGTGTTATCACAGGGGACAGAAGAAAACTGTTTCCAGGGAAAGCATTCACAACAATCCTGGCTGACATTTTACTGCCATAACTGACTGACAAGTTCCATTCAGCTGGTAGCCAAACTTCATTAAGCAGAACTTCTGTGTATTTAATACAGCTATACTTGATGTTTTTAATGATGATCTCATTAAAATGATTAAATGGGATCCTAAAAATCCAAGTCATGAAAGACTAATAAATTAGTCTCTATTAATTGTAGTTCTCTTGTTTATAAGATCCTAAAAGTCTGTGTCTGAGGGTCTTCAAATGAAGAAACACATGCTAGCTAAAATTTTGTACACGTTTAACCCCCATGTTAGTTGCATGAAGGGGATCTACTTTCATTCCGTCTTGAGAATCGGGTTCTGGAGGTAATAACCGTCCTACAAGGGCTGGATCTTAAAGCTTTCCCATCTGGGTCTCTGGAAAGCCTGCCTGTTTCCACACCAAGTGGCAGTGTGCCTAGCATGAGCGCCTACCACACAGGGGCTAGTGTTCCCGGGTTGGGTACATGTGACTCTCAGTTGCCAGTGTCCATATTGGGCTGGGTGGTGGGTGGCGGCACAACCCCTGGGGGTCTCAGTCTGCCCTCTATGAAGTACTACAGCAGTGACATTCACGGGTCTCTAATTCCTCTTCTGTTGTACACCAATAGCCAGGTGTCTGTCCACAGAATGTTTCAAGATAGACTGGCTTTGTTGGGAAGGACTTGTGTAGATTCAGCTGGGTCCCTCCCTGAGCCTTGAGCACGTTTGTGCATCCGAAGCCGCCTCTCTTCTCTTGGATGCATGTAGCATGTCAGACCTCAGATCAGCTTCTGGCAGGAGGCAAGGCAGCGTCCTGGTGGCAAGGCAAGAAACAAACAATTTCCTAAAATGGGTGAGATGGTGCATGCTGGGAACTTCAGCTACTTGGAGGGTGGAGGCAAAAGGTGCACCAGTTTAAGGTCAGCCTGGACAGCTTAGCAAGATTCTGTGTCTAGAAAAAACAAACCCAGCCACCTGCTCCCCAAAAAACCTTAAACTTAACAAAAACAAACAGAACAAAAACATATTTTGTTTTCCTTCTACATTATAGATTTATTTTTTATTTATTTATTTATTTTTGGCAGAACTGGGGATTGAACTCAGGCCCCTACAACTTGCCAGGCAAGCACCCATTCCACTGAGCCATCTCCCCGGCCCATACATTATAGATTTAGAAAAGCATCTGAATCTCTGTAGAAACACATGAGTTTGAGTGTTAAACACTTTTTATCATTGTTTTTATTGTTTTTGTTTTTGTTTTGGCGGAACCCGGGGTTGAACTCAGGCCCTTGTGCTTGCCAGGGAAGCGCTATCTCCCCAGCCCTGTTTTTAAAATATTTGTCATACATTCAGGACAATGCAGAATGAAGATTATAAACCTGTTGATGTAATAAGGTAGAAACTTTACAGAACCAAATTTTGGATTTGTGATAATTGCAAGAGAAAGAACATATGCTCTGAAGTTCAATTTGTGTAGCACCCTTAACTATGCTTCATTAGGCTCTCTGAAGCCCAAAATTCTAATGTCTTAAATAGGGGTAATAATATATGCTTTGTAAAATTGCTACAAGGACTCAAGATAATGTATATGATGCTCTTAGCAAACAGTAGATGCTCAATAAATGTCACCGATTATGTGGAACCAAGACAAAGGTCCTGAATGCCAATGTCTAAGTGGGAGTGACCTTTGACCTCATATTTATTTTCTGTGACATATAGTATAAAATGACTACAGTGTAGGTAGACTTCTACAAATTTAAAATTATACCATATTGCTTGTTATAAAATGATAGTGACAAATAGTTAATTATTGTCTTATTTAGCAAAATAAATAGCTAGTAATTATAAGACAGCTACTCTTACTTCCTTTACCTAATTTGTCTAATCTATGAATCTAAAATAACCATGTTCAAAAAGTTAATACATCCTCATTATACTGAATATTGGGGTCCACTGATTCAGGTAGTTTTAACTCAAATCATTTTGATGATGGTAACAGGATTGCTTGGTCTCTGTGCTGTAGCTGGTTATTATTTTTTTTTTTAATGTATATGGTACAAGGTCTCACTATGCAGCTGGGACTCATAGTGATCCTCCTGCTTTCAGTCTTCCCAGTGCTGTGATTGCAGGTGTATGCCAACGTGCCCAGACTTGGCGGCTGGCTCAGCATGTCCAGGGGCAGGGCCAGTGTGACATGTAGTGCTGGCGATTGAACCCCGGTTCCTGTGCACCTCAGAGCTATCTCACTGGCCCTATAGATAGCTATGGTCTCCTGAATTTCCAAGATACTTAACTGAAAACTAACTCAGATCCCACTCACTCTGTGTGTGTGTGTGTGTGTGTGTGTGTGTGTGTGTGTGTGTGTACCTCATTGCTCAGTATGGTGTGTCTTGTATCTTCCCAGAATTTGGATTCAGACCTGGTGCACTGAGGCCATATGTAGTTGTAATGAGTCTGGTCCTGCAGTCAGACTGCCTGGATTTGGGCCTGTGTCTCTTCTGGGTTAGCTGTGTGACCTCCACCAAGTAACTCAACTTCTCCATGCCTTTGCTTTCCCATCTATCAAATTCTAAAAATCATGATACCAGCCTGAAGGGTTGCTGTGAAGACTTCCTGAGACAAGTCAAGTAAGCGTCTTGTATAATTCCTGAAACACAGGAAGGGTCCCGTAAATAACAGTAACAACAGCAAGAACAACAAACATACCCGCAAAACTCTTGGGCATCAGCCAAACTTAGCATGTGGCTCACCAGACTCCCTCCCCATCCATCCTCTTCCATCTCCCTGCATGCCTGGAGGAAGGTAGTGAGCACCTCAGTGTCTCTGTATCATATTTCTCTCAGCCATGTAGCACCTACCTCAACACCTGTGGTCAGCATCGAATGAGTTACTACATGGAAGGCCCTCAATATTGCACCTGACTCTGAATTGCACAATACACGTTTTACCCTCCTGCATTCTCAGTCACTTTGAGAGAGGGAGAGCAGAGCTGGGTCCTGGTTGGGGCTGAGGCCAGCTAAGTCCATTGGCCATTCCTGCACCTTGGCCAGGCAAAGCTTCCTGTAGGCTTCTCTAATGACAAGAGCTAATCAGCAGGGACACTGGATGAGGATGGCCTGTTACTTTGTCCCAGATGAGAGGATGATGGATCCAACAGAGTCTTTTGAAGACACTCTGCATTTTAATGAGCTCTCTTCCTGGGAACTTCAGTCTTTACCCTGCCTGCCTGGACATTCCCACAGATCCTGGCATGTTTCAGGAGAATTTTAAGACATTTTTAGCTTATACTGACACAGCACCCAAATTAAATAAATTTTTATGTTCTTTAAAATATAAAGCAATGTTCCTTTAAGAATCATTTTGAAGTTTGATGATGTCTTATTTTATTTATTTATTTTTATATTTTAGGGAAGGGTCTACAGGGTGCTCAGGGTCTTACTGTTAGATCGGACTCATTGTGATACACCTGCTTACAGCCTCTCAAGAGCCGGGATTACAGGCGCACGCCACCACACCCAGCCTCAGTGTGTCCCGGGGGCAGGGCTGGCACAGCAGGCCCAGGATCGAACCCTCAGCCCCTGTGCCTGCTTGCAGGAGCTTTAATCTGCTGAGCTATTTGGCCAGCCTGATGATGTTTTATTTTAATAACTGAAGTTGAGGGAATGAGTGCTAGCAGAATGAATCATTAGAAGAGCTTTTTTAGTTTTTATTTTTACTTTTTTTGTATTTAGTATAGGGTCTACAGGGTCTCACTGTGTAGATCCGACTCATAGTGATTCTCTTGTCTTCAGCCTCCCAAGTTCTGAGTTTACAGGTGTGCGCCACCATGCCCAATCTCAATTGCCATCTCAGTGGGCCCTGGGGGCAGGGCTGGCACAACATGCCAGGGAGTGAACCCTGGTAGAAGAGCTTTAAATCTAAAAAAAATTCCTACTTTCGTCCAATATTCTAGTATATAGGGGAACAATGTTACCTGCTTCAACCATGTTCTTGTGCTTTTCCTGTCTCAATGTCTTCTAACCTGGACTATGTTTAGTTTCTCTCTCTCTCTCTCTCTCTCTCTCTCTCTCTCTCTCTCTCTCTCTCTCTCTCTTTCTGTCCCCCATCCTCTCTCCTTTCTCCTCTTCTCTCTCTCTCCTCTCTTTCTCTCCCTCTCTCTCTTGCTCTCTCTCTCTCTCTTGCTCTCTCTCTCTGTTTCTTAATTTTCTAAGGACTGTTAGAACTTTGACTTTGGATGACTTGAAGCTGCTGGGTGGTAAAGTCTGTGGGGTGAGGCAGAAGGTGTGCTTGGTTAGGGGCCTTGTGCTGGTCTTGCCATCATGTAGCAGGTGGCACCTGGCCAGGAACAGGGTGGGACTGGTGGCTTCAGGCTCTGCGCACTCCCGCAGTTGTTCAGGTCTTCAGCACTCCTTCCATTTGGACTAGAATGGTCCTCGCTGTAAGTCCAGCTCACAAGCTCCAAATCAGCAAGGTCTGTGGTGGCCGGGAGCTCCACTTTGTAAGGCCTCAGCAGGTGACTATGCCACTCCTGAGCTTCTCCAGGAGGGTGAGTGTAGACTTGCATTAGAGATTTCTGCTCCAGCCTTCTTGACAAGGCTTTTGGTGACCATGACTCTGTGTCTTTGGGAGAATGGGATCAGAGTGTTGAAGAGCTTTGCCCTCTAGAAGGGGTACAAAGAAGGGAAAGCCTACAGATATGTTACAACTAATGACTAGATCAGCTTTGTCCGTAATTAAGTTCTTCAAAAAAAGCAGTCATGCTTTTCTGTTTTGCCATGTCTATAAATTACAACTTTTGTTATTTTGAGATTTATTCCTTGAAACGAATCCACTTTTAAAAACATAATTTTGTCCTAGGAAGTAACATCTGAAAATTTATTAGTTTTCTGTGCTAGTTTCTTAACATAGAAAGAAATAGCACAACTGAAATTAAATTTTACAATCCATTTCCTTAAAATCATCTTAGGTAACATAGTGCGTGAACTTGGGAAAGTACTAAGCTGGGCTCTCTGTGGTTAAAGTCAGGATTGGGTGTGGTGGAGTTAATTTGCAAAGCTGAAGTTTGTAGAAACAGCTATAGGTGTGCCTATTCCTGTAAGGCCTGCTGCTCTCTTTGTTTGTAACTTTTCTACTGTAACTGGAGGTGCCTGGAAGTTGGCCTCATCCTTCTCTGTCGTTCGTGTACTTGATCTCTAGTCTTGATGTCTACTCCTGCTTCCCTGGCATTTGCGAGCTGGCCAGGCCTACCTGCTGGGGTTTCTTGCCCTTTTGGGCTGTGAGCTTTTCTAACTTCTGATATGGAGCACTAATAGGACACATGGGTGTGTCTAAAGAGCTGTTGCCACCTTGGGAAGAACCTGATCAGGAAGAACTCTCTGTGACCAAGAACGGGGTCATTGGCAGTTAAAAAATAAATCTTATAAGAAGTTAAAAACAGAACAATGTGTCTGTCATTCTCCATCTTAAACATTTCATGTCTTAAATGTGAAAAAGGTGGACACCTTGGCGGGCCCTCCAGGCATCTCGTGAGCAAGGATGGTGCTCTTCACCCATCGAGCACTGGGTTCTGTGGAATCCTTGGCGTGTCCTCACTGAGCTTCACAGGCATCCTAGACCATGGCCAGGGTTGGGGCAGATCAGCACAAGTCTAAACTCTGTCTGAAGAAATGTATTAACTTAGAATGCAATCTTCTGGCTCCTGGCTTAGGAGTCTCTTTGCTGACCTGTGTTTCATCATTTTTTGTTTTTGGCTGAAAATAAAATGCATAACTTGGCACAAAGTAAAAAATATCTAAAAGACAGAGACAATGAGAGGACAGCACGAGTTCCAGTGTTCATTGTAAGTGGGAGAGTGAGCTGTAATTTTCGGCTGAGATCGGTTCAGCGAGGTCTTTAAATTAAGAAGAAGTTAAATTATTGAAGTCACTACAGAAGTTACAGAAGCCTCTGGAGATAGTGTCTAAGATGTTGGTTTCTTTTTTTTTTTAATGTGAAAAGACATTTTATTTGACTATTACCATATAGTACTAGTGTATTTCTTCCAGTGGCAAGCTAAGCACAGGATAACATTTCTCTTCGATTCTCCCATGAATCTCAACATCACCTGTCTTTTGGAGGATTCAGTTTCATACGACGTCTGTGATACTGCCTGTGAGGGTACCAATGATGCCTCGTCACAAAGAACATTTTGCTAAGTTGTTCTATCATGGGTCACTGCTCAAGGAATTCACTTTCATTTTCTTCTAATCTGGTTTTCAACACCAGATCTTGTGTTTCTTCAATATTATGGACAGGATCTGGTTGAGGCACAGGTCTGGTGTGTTCATATGGAATGTCCACAGAAGGGTGGTAGCCTACTATGGTCCTGCCATCAGATGTCAAAGCAGGCTCTACTTTGCAATTATAGTCATCTGCAGGAGAAGAATATGTAGATTTACGGCGAACATAAGATAAAGCTCCATTTTGGATTGGAAATAAATGCTTCAAAAGATCTCTTTTTGATACCACCTATTTTACTACTGCTGCCGCTGTCATAGCACATGAAGAAGCTGATCAGGTGATATGAAAAAAGATGTGGGAGAAATCACCTTTAAAATCTGCTTCTAGGCACCAATTTTCATTCCACTAGGCTGCCATCTTGCCCAGATGCTGGTTTCTTAAGGGACACAGTCTGTAAGACAACAATGTAAGTAATGCCACTACTGTAGTTAGTTCATTACATTCTTAAGGTTTCCTTTGATTAGCAGAGCTACTGTGTTAGCTCCAGGAAATGGGATCCTCCAGGGATCAGGATGGAAGCTGTGCATTTCAGGCAGCGGTTTCTACCTGGGGACCTTTTTGTGTTTGTTCAGTGTTCTGGCTCTCCTGATAAATGCAAAAGGCCCACACCGTCTGCAAGGTGTGCAAATGGAGACTCGCGCAGATACGTGAATAGATTTTGGATTCTTCTTCCTTTTAAATGTCTGAACTCTGATGAGGTTTGGAAATCTGAACTTCCTGAGGGAGCCTTGCCCACTTGAAGCAGGTTTCAGATGCTAGTGACACATGCATCTTATGAGGCCTGTTAAAAGGATGTGGTTGTTTTGTATAATAGAGTACTACTCAGCCATAAAGAAGGATAAGCCAAAATTTTTATAGGAAAATGGATGCAAGTGGAGAGCATATTTATAAATGAAATAAATCACTAGTGTGAGAAACTGAATGAGTAAGATGCAAAATGCATAATAGATGTTGGGAACTAGGGAGGAGACTATGCACAAGAAAAGAAAAACTGATGGGAGAATGGGGAAAAGAAGGAAGGGAAAGGGGAAAAAGTCTCTATCTCTCTCTCTCTCTGTATATAGATATAGATAGATAGATATAGATATAGACATAGATATAGATATGTATATCTATATACATCCAATAGTTATATAGCTAGTATCCCTTAGGTCATTGAAAAGAATAATTTGTGCTAATATTGTTTGGGCAATATTTCCTGCCTATATCTTGTACTCTGAGCAGTTATTAAAAATATACAATACACAATGTATTAATTATTGTTACTCTCCTACTAGCGTGTTTGGAAACTTTTATGGATATTTTAAAATTTTCTCTTTAAAATTAAGGAAAAGTAAACCAAGGGCTATTGCCAAGGGTGGAGGTAGCAAGCGTGGGCGAGGCTCTGGGGCCAGGCCAGGGTGGTGCTCGCGCTGCGTGGGCAGCTGTTACTCCGGGCTCCTCCGTGAGCCGCAGAATGTGCTGAGCCTGCAGCCCTGACTCCCTTCCGCAGTCCCAACCACAGAGCTGCAGGTGTCTGACGGCAGCAGGTTTCCATGATGATATCTAAGAGCTACTGTCCTTGGGTGTGCTGGACACGTGAGCTGGTCCCTCTTCATCGCTATGTTAACATCTTTAAACTTAAAAGAGTCTTCAGGGCCTCTCTGTAAGCAGAAGCATAAAGGAATGGCTTTCCAATGTTTCTAATAATCATGTGGAAATCATTAGCGATATGAACATGTTGAACACAGGAGACTCAAAGCTGGCTTCTGTAGGTTACAAAGAACAGAACAAAGGTTGGGACTTGGCTCATGAGGCCTGCTCAAAGATGAACAGAGAATACTCTCAGCAAAGCCAAGCCAAATCTTCCCCTTTATCACTCTCCTGCTTTCTTATGTCTGTACTTTTTCTTCCAAATTTCCCATCTATTGTCTCCACAAGTTGCAAAGCAAAGATGAGGCCCTTCAATATTAAAATGGTTTGATTATTCGTAATTCAATTCAGAGCTCTACTTTTTTTTCTGTAATTAGGACAGGGTCTACGGGGTTTATAGGGTCTCACTTAGCAGATCAGACTCATAGTGATTCTCTTGTCTTCAGTCTCCCAAGTGCTCAGAGCTCTCCTTAAGTAAATATACTAATAAATAATTGTAGAGTTTCTTAATCCCAGAACTCTATCTCTGGCTCACTTAATTTCTGTACTTGATGTTAATACCATAAGGAGTGATAATTCATTTATGAAAGGAAAAAGATCTTATTGAATAATATTCTTTTGCTGGGCAGCAGCTCCTGCCTGGGTCCCCCCCACTGACGTCTGTCCTTGCCTCTCAGAAAGATTCTGTCCTGTGTTATCCATCAAGCTACCCTTAGACCTGTGTGTGTGGATTTAGGCTGCACAGCCCAGATAAAGCCTCTGGGGTGTAAGAAAGTCAGGGCTTTGCAATGGAGAGAGCACCACAAACCCAGTTTCAAATTTTGACTTTGCCACTTGGTTGCAACCAAGTTGTTTAGCTTCCCTGATCTTTATTTTCCATGAAATAAAAGAATTAGATCAGATCTGGGCTTGTCCGAGAGCCAGTTCAGCTTCATTAGTGGAGTATGCCGGGGGGTATGGAGGAAGATTCGAACTGCATCCAGCCAGAGTGAGAATGAGAAGCTTCATTGATACATTCAGATCTAGGTCCCATCTAATTCATTAGCAGTGTCTGTCCCAGATAGGTAATAACATGAGTGTCTTGCATGTTTTCACTTTGACTAAAAAGGCACTCTGTGGTGTATTTCACCTCTGTTTTAGAGAAGTGTGTCACGTCTCCTTGAATGAGTACCAAGATTATTCTATCATTTTTAGAACCAGAAATAAAAATTTGTCTTGACCAGGACAGATTTCTAGAGACTTTGTTCTTTCAGGAAGGCTACAATCTTGGCAGTGTTTCTCTTATTCGTCCTCTGTTTTATTTATTTATTTATTTATTTTGGTGGTACTGGGATTAAACTCAGGACCTTGCACTTGCCAGGCAAGCACTTATTCCACTGAGCTATCTCCCCAGCCCCTCTTCCTCTGTTAATAATGAGTTGGAATAAATGGCCAGATGGTACACCTGGTTCAGAGAGTGAATGAACATACCAGGTGTCCCGTCTTCACTCACTCTCTTGAGACAGAATTTACAAGGTATACTTTGCCAGTCAACCAGCTCATCATATGAAGTGCTTAGTGCTAGTTGTGTGCTGGAGTAAGTTATAATTTTCATTTGATGAGATCAGTTCTGAGTGGTTTTTGAATCAGGCAAATGTCTTAAAATGACTCAAGTCTCCACAATCTCGAGGAGAGAGTGTTCCATCTAGGTACTGTTGGCTTCTGTACTTAAGGGATTTATGGAAGATACCCTGAAGAGCTTCAAGTACACAAATCTGTCTTTTGTTTGCTTGTTTAATTAAGATTTTCCTAGAACCCCAGAAATTTGAAGGAGATTTGGAGCACTGTTTATTTATCCACGAGAGTAATTTTCTTAAATTAAAGCTGCATCATTGTAGCCACCATTCATTACCATCCTGTAGTATACATTACATTTGAATAGGAGGCAGAGTTTGGAAGTTCTGGACTGATTTTTTTAAAACTAAGTCCACTCCCAAATTTAGGAAAATTATTGAAGTACAGCTTACTATCTGCTTTCTTCCCTAAACAATGTTCCGTTTGCTTCTGCTTTTGACTGTACAAGGGTATGGGGAGAATCACTGAAGTTTCAGGTGTCTTTGGAGGCCCTCTGATAAAACTCTTTGACACCCATTGCCTTTGCTAGCTGGGTTGTTACTTGTGCTTTGATTTCACAATATGGAGTCCTGCACAATCTCTTAACCTAGAGCTTACACCTCAAGCTGCAGAAGCTGAGAAGAAACACTTGGGCTGTGAAATGCTAATACAGTCTTTACCTTAACCCACTAAACAAGTTTGTCCACTTCAGGATTTCTTAACTGTCTGAGAATTAGGAACTTAAGAAACAAAGGCTGCTCCCTGGGCAGCAGGGTGTGCTGGCAGAGTCCTAAGCAGGCCTTCTACCCTTTGTTCCCTTCTCAAACATTCATTTCCATTCAGGACAGAGAATAACAAGAGTCAGAGCCATAATATCATTATCCTTAAAATGTACTAGCTTCTAGAAGCCAGATCTGTGCAAATTCAGATAGAAAGTTGGTTGCTTCCTGTTTTTGTTCTTGACTATGAATTCTCATGGACTTTCTTCCTATGATTTGAACTGGTTGATTGTCCTTTCAATATCTGTTTTTTCTCCTTCCCAACCAACTTCTCCATTCCTTATCCTATATGAGCAGTAATGTGTGGGTCAAGCTTTAACTAGATCTCTGAAGAAAAACAAGAGCCCTGATTGAATTTGCCAATTTTTGTGGGATAAATACACTGTGCCCGTTTCAGCCTACAAATACACCACCCTGAAGTGGAGGGTTGGGAAGAAGTAGCCAGCCCCAAGGCATATGACACTGCATCACACAAGAGCTGCATACTAAAATAAATGCAGAAATATAAGAGAAAATAACTAGGAGGTTATGAATTTTAAGAATCCACTACTTGTGTTTTACACATCATTTGTTAGTTTATGTAGTTTTCAATAACAGCTGTCTGAGTCACAAAATTCCTAAAACTTTAGTAGGCAGTTCACAAGATATTCAGAGACCAAAGTTTATTAATTCTGTGGGAACTCTTGACCAGGGTAAGGAAATTTTAAGTGATTCTAAACTCCCACTTTAGGCAAAACAAATGAAAAAGCAGAGATGTGTCCACTTAATGTACTTTATTTTGTGCCAGAACAAAGCTTGAACATTTGTGCACTTAATGCATAGATTATATCAATAGCAAGAGCGAGAAGAACAGAACTGTGAAACAGGCCATCAAGCAGAACTGTTCAATTCTGGAAAAGAAAATAAACGCAACTGAACATGAAACCAGGAAGATTTGAAGAGAGACATTTTGACAAAGTTAGTTTAATCTAGACAATATAAACACAGATAGATAGTATTAAATCTGTCTGAGATGGTAAAATACTGAAGGCATCATTGTTCATTGTGTAAGAAATGAAGGAAGTAAAGAAGAAAAGCCAAAAAGAAACACAGCCTTAGAGTCTGAGATGTGTAGGTGGATTAAGAAAATATAATTTGTATTTACCTTGGCTATAGCTAAGTGAATCTGAGACCACCCCAAATCAATCCTCAAAGCTTGGCTGCATGGGGAGAGTAGCTCAAGGTGCCAGGAAGGAATACAAGTGCTGATGTGTCTGGCAGTCACTGGGCAAGAAAGTGAAAAGCTCTTTCTTTTCCTCTTCCAGAAATTTCCCCCAGTCAGCGCACACCCTTCTTTCCACATCCTGTTGCTTCTGTCTTCTCCACCACTACTATCAAGCATTTTCTTAGAAGCCTCTTCATCCATTTCTTGTGTGGTTGATCTTCCTGTCTTCTCTTGTCCTCTGCCATCCCTAGAATCATAGGTTTGCAAATCAGCTCCAGGATAGCTTCCTCAACCCCAAGTTCTAGCTGGAAGATACATGGAGTTGTGCTGCTTGTTTACTGTCTTGCCTGCATTCATTGAAAAATGGAAAAGTATACTATTTCATAGTATCTCATATACCTACAATTGCTGCTTATATAATAGGTGTTCAGTAGATGTGTTTTCTAAATGAATAAAACAAATGAATCAATGTCCATAGAGGAGGCAGAACTCAAAGGAACGAGGGAGACTTTCCATGGTTTAATACACCTGGTAATCTGTATTGCTAGGTGATAGCACGGCTTTTACTGCCAGCCATAAACAAGTGAGCAGAACACAGTCAATTAAGAACTTTTTCAATGAATATGCCTCTGCTGCCCTTCTTCCCACCAGCCCTGCTTTCTTTTTCCTCTCCTTGGGCTCATCACTTACCATGCCAAGTCCCACAGATGGCCTGTCATTATCTGGGACAAAGCGAAGGGAAGGACAATTGATCCTGATGTAGGGACATGCCACCTTCAAGCACCTGTGTTTCTTCTCACCTTCCTTCATCTCCACCCAAATAGTTACATGCATGCTTCCTTGTATTGAACTTGGGCATTCTGGCAAACAGTGCTATCTACATATTCATGGAGACTGAAGCAAATGGGGGAAGGAGAAATTACAGGTTAGACAGGTGTCTGGTGATAGTCTAAATGATTATCTTTGCAAAAAGGAAAAGGTTGACGTAGGCCTTTTATATACTTCCAAAGACATGCAATTTACCTTGGTAATTTATTCTCAGGTGTGGAAGAGATGTTGGAAGTAAAATGGTTTTCACATCTATGAACTGGAGCTATTTAAGGTGGAAGGTGTGCTGCCTGCATGATTTAAAATAGGCAGCGAGGCCTTGTGCTTTGAGTTTTCAGAGCTTTGCTTCTTTCAGTCAGGAGGCGAAGGATGGGTTTTCTTCCTGGCTGTCTCAAACCCATTTAGGCACAACTGATGACAATCTGTCTACAGAAGAACTTTTACTCACCAATGTGGGTGAGATGATCAGTGTTTACCTTCCCTCGTTGTCCTGGATCTTCTTTCCTCCACTGACTACAAGAGTCTCAGGCACCTGAGTTACTCTTGTGAAGGCTCTGGAACTACAGGAACAAGCCTTCACCATCTCAGTTCTTTGTTGTCTTGCTAGCTATTAGATAATGGCCATTTTGCAGGTGTGTTTAGAATGTTCTCTCTCTGTTGAATTAAATAGCAGTTTTTATAAGTAGCAGTACTTGGAAAGTGTGAGGTTCCAAAAGATATCTGTGTTCCACTTTTTTTTTAAAGGATCAAAAATATTCACTTTATCTATTTTATTTAATGGAGAGCTTTGCCTATGTTAGGCTTCTATTCAGAGGATATTCTATTGGATATTCTATGTTGTACATAAAATGACCTATTGTAGAATAGCTACAGTCTAGGGACTGCGAGGTAGCTCAGTGGACTTAAGTGCTTCCTTAGGCAAGCTTAGGCAAGTGCAGGGACCATGGTTCGATCCCTGACACTAAATGCCACACCAGCCCTGCCCCCAGGGTGGTCTGAGCTGGCCACACACACACACCACACACACACACACACACACACACACACACACACACACACACACGAATAGCAACAGTGTATATTAAAGGGGAAATTGAACGGCAAGATTTCTAGACCCTAAGTAATGTGAACATTTCTCCACTTGATGTCTGTAGATTGGGTTGTATAAGGGAATACATTTCTTAAGCTCATGCATTTACTCATTCATTCATTTATATTAACAGATAATTATTGGGTATTCACTTAGTCTGGACTAAGTAAACTTAGGCTACACTACATTCTGGGAATGTAGATGGGAGCAGATGAGACATAGTTCCTGATCTTATGGTGCTTATAGCAGAAGAAGGAAGAAGGAAGATATTGAATAATCTTACACTTGATCTTAGCCAAAAGGCTGAGAAGCGATAAATAATTTTAAAAATACAGAATAAGTACAAATTTATAATTTGTGGTAAATAGTATGAGGGAAACTACACAGTGTCATAAGATTGTGACAACAGAAGGTAAAACAAAGAAGTAACATTGAATTAATAAGGCAACCAGTATCCTAGCAAAACCATCTGGACTCCTCCTACATCCCTTCATTTTATGTAAAGTAAGTATCAGTGACTCAACAGCACCATTATTGTGCACCAACTATCTGCAGTGTAAACTTGGAAGAGGTTTGCAAATACTTGCTCCCTTCTTCCTCCCAGTGAGCCCATGAGACTCTCAGAGCTATAAATGCTCCTACTCAGGTTCACACCTTGTTCTATCCAAGCCAGTGTGGTGTGTAAGGCAGATGCTAGGATTTGTAGAGGGGTCCAGCAGGATGATCCATCAGAAATTACCCGAGTGACTTCTCAACACTCCTACAATTACAAAATGTCCAGATTGATAGCAGAAGCAGGTCTAGAATTCAGTTTTTCAGTTCCAGTCCAAAGCTCTTCTCGTTCTACTTCCTTATCTCCAAATATCTTAACTATTTGCTCTCTGTTGAAAATTTAGGATTTAATTGATACTCTGAGTTAAATTTCTAAAACTGTTTGCTTTAGGCTCCAGACATAATTCCCAGTTCTCAAACTTATACCAAAATTATTCCTCTGTTGTTCTTATTTATAATTGGCTCTGTAGTACCTTCTAAGTATTCAAAATCCACTTTAGCATTAGTAGTGTAAGCTGCTTTTTAGTTGCAAAAAATATGCTGCTGACACATTCTTTGTAAGGAATGAACTACCCTGTAGTGTTTTCAGTAGTGCAAACCACAAGGTGCCTGGACCCAGAGACACGAGGGGTACATGGGGTTCACCTTCCTAGAACATTAATTTAGTCAGTGGCAAGTATTCTTTTTTGTTTGTTTTTTCAAAGTTTTATTGATAAACAGATAGCAATGAGACGGTTTCAAATCCAATCGGAAGTACAGTTTCAACAAATAATACACTGCATATATTCTTCTTAGTGGTTAATTGCTGTACACAAAGTGGACTTGTGAAGCTATTTACAGACACCATTAGAACAAATCATTCTATTCATTAAGAGAAGTGGCAAGTATTCTTAACCCTTTTCTTTAACATTACAGGAAACATAAATATATTATAGTGTAGAATGCAAAATTTGAATGGAATTTTAAGAACTATATTGCATCTCCAAGAAATTATGAGCATACAAAGACTCTTCCTCAAAAGCATCCTGTATTTCTACACCTCTCAACATGCTTACCTTTATAAACATATACTTAGCTTTCCGTCTTGTTGCTCTCTTTCCCAAGCAAAAGTTCCTACATGAAATGTTAAGGAAGTAATGGGCTATAATTTTGCCCAGAAAGACATTTTGTTTTAATTCTGATTTTCCTTTTGCTCTCATAAGTGCTGTCAGGCTAATACTTGTGATGTCGAGACTAGAAAATACATTGATCCAGAAGTTGTGTGGCCCTTAGAATTTATCCTAAATTGAACTTATAATTTTGCAGCTTTTTTTTTCCACTTCCTGTTTCCAAGGCCAAGATCTTTCAGATCAGAAAATAATCTTCACATATTATTAGGGCTGTAGGAAAAATGTTTTTAACGAGTCAAGTGCAAATTAATCATAATTGTATGTCTTAAAATATCTTCAAGGGCCAGCCAAATAGCTCAGCAGATTAAAGCACCAGCTTAGGCAGAGTGCAGCAGCTGAGGTTTGATTCCCAGCATGCTGTGCTGGCCCCATCCTTGGGTCATGCTGAGATTGTGATTGAGATGGGGCATGGTGGTGCACACCTGAGGTCCCAGCTCTTGGGAGGCTGAACAGGCGGATCACTAGAGTCCGATCTACATAGTAAGACCCTGTAGACCCTGTAGTAAAATATAAAAAAAAATTCATAAGGCTATATATATAAGTTGATAGAGAAAAAGAAACTGTATTCAGGTCATCATCTAAGCTACAGAAATTTGCCTGTCATTTGCAAAGCCAGGCAGCAAATTCCTAAACTCCTTGTGCATTGTATTTGGAAGTATCCTCCGTACCCCCTACCCCACCCCATGCACAGAGGCCCAAAGGACAGTTCTGTGTAGATCTTCCTCCCGTCTTGTTCTTCCAGGGGAGAGTCAAAGAGAAGGCAATTGTTCTGAAGATCTGAAGAGAGCTGTGCCTGTTGCTGGGCTGCAGGAGGTGGCAAGAATGAATTCCATGCCCTCCTCCAGAGGAGAGATTCTGCCTACCCCATCCGGCTGCCACCTGAGGCCCACTCCACAGTCTCACCACACCCTTTGGGAGTAAGAAAGTCCAGGTCCCACCATCAGCTTCCCTAGCAAGCGAGGAGTGTCTCCACAGTCTCTGTCTTCATACTAGCACCATTTACACAGGATTCTTGATGAAACCTGTAATTAGTACAAAGAGTTTTAACATCTTTATACTTTAAAAAATTGTGATTTTTTAAAAACAAAAATCTAATAAAATAAAATAAATATAAATAAATAAAAACAAAAATCTAAGAGACATTGAAATCTCTTCAAGCCACATTCCTTCATGGATCTGTCATACTTCCCACTCAGATAAGCCTCTCAGGGCCTCTCCTCATGATACCTTTTAAAGATATTCAGAGACACTTGTCTCTTTGAGGAGCTGGAAAGGAGTAGAGGTGACATAGCTCTTAGAAATGCTCACACTTTTTCTTCCCTGACAAACACTCTGCACGTTGTACCACACACAGATCTGCCACGGTAAGTTCCTGCCTGGCTCGATGTCCTTGGTGGGTCCGCAACAGAGAGAAGATGCCTGATCATCACCAGCGTCTGCCTGAAACAGGCACAGAGCAGAAACAGTGTGGAAGTCCTGATGGAAGGCAGATGGCCTCAACTGGATGTAGGCAGTCAGGACTGAAAGCTCTGATCCAGTGAGTTACAAATGGCAAATAAATATATGAAAAAATGTTCAACATTGTTGGTCACACAAGAGATGCAAATTAAAACAACACTGAGATTCTATCTTACACCAGAAGAACACATGGCATCGAGAGTGAGTTATTGGTGTCCAGCTCCCTCTTAACAGCAGAGTTGAGTTTAGGATTTGAAATATAGGTGTGTTAGCCAGACTTTCATTACTGTGACAAAATACCAAAGAAAACTGATTTAAAGGGGGCAAAGATTTATTCTAGTTAATGACTTTAGAGGTTTCACCCCAAGGTCAGTGGCTCTGTGGCTTTTAGGTCTGTGGTGAGGATGAAACACCATAGTGACAGGGCTCGGCTGAAGATAGATGCTCACCTGCTCACCTTATGTCAGCTGAGAAGCAGAGGGAGAGTGGAAGAGCTGGAGAGGAGGAGGTGGTGATAAGATACTGTGCCCAAGACCCATCCCCTGCAATTAGGCCACACCTTCTAGTAGCCCATTCGTCCACAAGCTCGTAAATGAATTAACTAAACCCCCACCAATAACAGCTCTGGTTTCTCAACTCACGTCAAAACTGTCCTCAAAACTTGCGTGATGCACTGCTGTGTCATTTTTGCCTGAGGAGCTTGTTTAGAAAGTATATTCCTTCAGACAAAGGGCTCCTGTCTAGAACATATAAAGATTTTTTAAAAATCAGGCCTTCAAATTTCAAAGACCCAATCCAGAAATGGGCATCTGAGATGAATATGCACTTCACCAACGAAGAGATACAAATGGCAAATAGATATATGCAAAAATGTTCAACGTTGTCACTCATTCAAGAGATGCAAATTAAAGCAACGCTGAGATTCTATCTTACACCAGAAAGAATGACTATTTTCAATTTTCTCTTTAATATTGGGAATTGAACTCAGGACCCTGCGCTTGCCAGGCAGATGCTTATTCTACTGAGCTATCTCCCGGCCCAAGAATGGCTGTGATCAAGAAGACAACCAACAACAAATGCTGGAGAGGCTGTGGGGAGAAAGGAACCCTTGTCCACTGTTGGTGGGAGTGCAGGCTGGTACAACCACTACGGAAATCAGCGTGGAGATCGTTCAAAAAGCTAAGACTGGAAGTCTCATTCAAGCCAGCTTTTCCCCTCCTAGGTATTTTTCCAAAAGAACTGAAAACATCATACCACATATTGACACCCATGTTTATAGCAGCTAAATCTTGGAAACAGCCCAAGTGCCCATCATTGAGGAATGGATAAAAAAGATGTGGTGCTTTAACATGATGGAGTATTACTCGGCTATAAAAAAGATAAATTTGAGACTTCTATAGATAAATGGACGCAGCTGGAGACTGTCTTGGTAAGTGAAATAAATGAGACCCACATGTGCAAACCCTGTATTTTCTCACTAGTGTGAGCATCTGAAAGAGTACATACAATCAGAAAGGTACAACAGATACCGTGAAAGAATTTGTTCAGTGGGAGGGAAAAACTGAGATGAGGAAAAGGACGAAAGAAAGGAAGGAAAATGATATATTTACTTATATGCGCAGGATTATTTGGATAACTGCACTGCTGGTATCTGCTGGTCTTTTGAATGGAGCAGTTAATGCTTAATTGTTTTATTCTTATTTTTTTCTTTTTTATTTCTTTTTTTTTTTTCAATACAACAAGCATTTATTTAAGGTACGGTATCCGCAGACCAGATAACTTTTAAACTGTGTCTCAGGGTTAACTAAGTTCATAAAAATATTTTGAAGACAGTTGCATTCACAGACTTCACCAAGTGATGACTTCTTTGCCCATTCTTCTCTTTCTTTTCTTTCCCGAATAACCTCTTTGAGATGTGGCTCAAGGTAGAATTTATCCTCCTCATGTTTTGTCCGCTGCTCTTTAGGCAAGATCTGATGCTTCACGCTCAGGTCCAGGGCTCTCTTAATGCGAAACATCCTGTCATGATAAAGGCTTTCTGGAAGCCTTCTTACGGCTTCTTTTACATCTTCATCTTCATATATTGTATCATCTCGCATTAAGCCCAGCTTACTGAACCCTGCAGCACTGTAATACCACTTCCGAATACCTTCCAGCCACCGGCTTGATGCTGCAACAGCCGGGCGGCCCGCCATCTTGGCTCGAGAGCGCTTTTTTATTTCTTATAACATCTTTGCTGTTGTTTTAAACTCACTTTGCAGAACTAATTTGAAGATAACAGCATGCAATACACCAATCATTGTTGAGTTCCTGTTACTTCATTTAGTGAAATTTTGTATCACTTTTAATGCCATTTTTGTTACTATTTTGTATTCTTTAAGAAATAAAGATTATAATAAAACAGCACAGTCCTGCAGAATAAAACTGCCTGCCCATTTAACAGCATCCCAAAGAAATTTTGATGGGAAACGCCTCCCTGAGCACATTCAGTGACAAGGCCTTTGATGTCTGCAACAGGGAACGCCCGAGCAAGCGTGTTGATCTGTGGCAGAGCCAGCGCCGGGTGTGAGGTGTCAGGCTCGCTGTACATGCTGGCTCCCCAGGCCCGGTGCTGCTTCTGAGTCCCCCTTCCCGCATCTCCTGGTCCACGGAAGGAGTGCCTGTGGCAGTACCAGGTCCAACACAATGCTTCTTTTCACTGCTCCAGTTAGCAATAAATTGCTTGTAAATCACATGAAAGCCTAAAATATGGGCAGGAAGAAGAAATTTGCAATATTGGGAAATAGCAGAGAATGTACTGTTGTTCATTTCTTTTCTTTTTGTGTGTGTGTTTAGGGAAGGGTCTACAGAGTGTTCAGGGTCTCACTACTAGATCGGACTCGTAGTGACCCGCCTATTTACAGCCTCCCAAGAGCTGGGATTACAAGTGTGTGACACCACGCCCAGTCTCAATTGCTCTCTCAGCACACCCCGGGGGCAGGGTCAGAATGGCAGGCCCTGGAATCAAGCCCCCGGCCCCTGAGCCTGCTTGCAGATGCTTTAATCCCCTGAGCTATTTGGCTGGCCCTCTTCATTATATACATAACATTACATACGTAGAATTTCTACAAATTGGCAGGCAAAAGACAAACATGTAGAAAAAAATGGGCAAATGATTTGAACAGACAAGTCACAGAGAAGGAAACTAAACCAGACATAAACCTCAATTATTTATAAGAAAATATAAGTTAAAATATTGATGAAGCATCTTTTGTTGTAGCTGATCAAATTGACACAAATTAAAAAGTCTAACAATCTCCAGAGTTCTCAACGCGTAGGTGAAGCCGAGTGTTCTTGCTTTATTCTTAGGAGAATCATTTGATATGTTCACACTTGACATACACTGGCATCATCTACTAAAATTCAAAATGTGATACCTAAGTTCAGAAGTTATAGACATTTCTCATTTAACTACCCAGTATGGGCTCCACAATTGGGTCGTTAATTGAATTGGTTTCTAAATGAAGAATTGTATATAGTGTGAACGTTACAATGCTCAGAGCAAAGAAATGGTCGAAGAAAACTCCAACTTGATAGCTTTTCTTTTATTTGCATAATATTGTAGTATGTGATGACATGCAGCACTGTAACGCATAACAGAGCATAAAACTATAGTACTGTACAGTAGAATCAGCAACAATTACAGTGCTTTAATATAGAAGAAGCCACCAGAAGGTGGCCCTGGCAGGGTCCTGCATCCAAAGTCAGAACAGCTGTTAAATAGGTAGGTCATTAAAAGGTCATTCTGTGTATTCGCATATACCCAATAGGAACCCTGATGTCTATACACTGAGTCATGTCATGGGATAGATACTGCAGCATTGATTTTTGGGGTTTTGTATTTTGTTTTTGTTTTTGCTTTTTGCCTTTTTTGGGACAGAGTTTCACTAGACAGCTGAGGCTGGCCTTAACTCACTTTGTAGCCCAGGCTGACCTCAAACTCATAGCAATCCTTCTGCCTCAGCCACCTGAGTGCCAGGGTGACTGATATGTGCCACCATGCCTGGCCTTGCAGCATTGTTTGTAAGAATAAAAATTACAATCCAATGGTTCCTATATGAAGGAGTTGGTAAATGAAATGTGTGGTTAAAAGTAATGATCTGAATCAACTGGTAAATCTCAAGAGCATTGTATTGAATAAAAGCATAGAGACTAACAAAATACTCAATGTGAATTACTTATATTAACAAAAGAGCAAAAATAATGCTATGTTTTATGTATGCATGTCACATATCTAACATTTTTACAAATACAATGAAAAGAGTTATACCCAATTCATATTTGCTGTCTGGGAAGGATTGGGGAAGAGACGGGTAGCTGATCAAGATGTTTCATTATACACCATCTGCCATGTAATTCTATAAGAGCCAAATATTAAAAACTGGACAAAGTATAATCAAGTGCTAACAGTTGCTACATATGGGTTGTCCTGGTTACTTTTCTCTCATTTCTGGGACAAGATACCTGATGCCCAAAATGAAGGAAGGAAAGGCTTACTTAGTGTTTTGGTTTGTATTTAGTTCTTCCCTCAAAGCTTTATGTAAATCATGGGGCAGTCGCCACTTGAGGGGCGGGGCGGCATGTGGCTTGAGGGGCGTGGCCAGAGGACCAGGGCAGGACTTGAGGGGCGGGGTCAGAGGGGCTTCAACCATTAAACTGGCTGGCCTGTGTTTTCTGAGAGAGGTGGAGAGGGTCATCCTGGACACGGCAGCGCCCCAGCCTCTCCTCCAGTGTCTTGAAACCTCCAGTAACTGTGAGCTAAATAAGCCTTTTCTTCCTTCATTTTGAGTGTCGGGTATTTGTCCCAGCAACGAGAGAACAGTAACTAAGACATTTAGCTTGTGGTTACTGGAGGTTTCAGTCCATACCTGTTGGCTCCGAGGCAGAGTGGCACATGGCAGAGGGCAGCAGCTCATGGTGGTGGAAGACAGCAAAAGCAGCAAGAACAGAAGGGGAGGAGCACAGCAAGCCTTCTTCCCTCCCTTTATATTCCCTGGAGGCTACTGGCCTCTGGGAGGGCATTGCACTCGCATGTATAATCATAGCATTAAGCCATGAATCAATCAAAACTTCTAGAACCAAAATTCTAGCCTGGCCCATGGCTGCACGAGGCTGTGGGAGAACATCTAAACACAAACCATAACATAGATCATAGGACTATGAGTGCTTGCTTTTATATTCTTCTTTGTAGTTTTCTGCAGTGTTAAGGTTTCTTTTAAATTTTAAAAGGGAAGCCATTTATTTTCATTGTCCTATAGCTAAAAGACCTACTTAGACTATGAAAAAGTAATGGTTAAGTGGATTAATGTCCAGGATGTATTTAAAAAAAAAAAAAACTTAACAAGGAAGTAACTAATTGAATTTAAAACTGGGTAAATGATCTGAATAGACCCATCTCAAAAAAAGAAGTACAAATAAACAATAAACACATGAAAAATGTCCAATGTCCTTAGCTATCAGGGAAATGCAAATCAGAACTACAATGAGACTCTTATCACATCCCAGCTGGAATGGCTCTTACAAAAAACAAAAAAATATAATAATAAATAGTGGCAAAGATATAGAGAAAAAAGGAACCCTTATGTACAGTTGGTAGGAATGCAAATTAGTATAAGTACTATGAAAGCCAGGATGGAGGTGCCTTTAAAAAACAAAAACAAAAAAAAAACCTAGCATTTGATGTAGCCATCCCACTCCTGCGCATAAAGCCAAAACAATGAAGTCTGCATACCAGAGAGACACCCATGCATCCATGTTTATTGCAGCCCTATGCACAACAGCAGAGGTACAGGACCAGACTGGGGACCCATCAGTGGATGAGCAGATAAAGAAAAACTGGCATATACACATAATGCAGTATGATTCTGCCACAAAGTGGAATGAAATCCTGTCATTTGCAGGAAAATAGATGGAACTGGAGGGCATCATGTTAAATGAAAGAAACTCAACAGAAAGACAAATGTTGCATGTTTGCTCTCCCGTGTGGAGGGGGCGTGAAAGTAGGAAAGGTTCTATGAGTCACTACAAAGGGAGCCAAGGGGACTGGGTAGAGCGGGGAGGTGGAGAGGGTATAAGAAAAGTGGATGGCCATGGTCAGCACATGGTATCTGCGTGCATGGAAAGCACACAGTGAACCCATTAAACTGAATAATTAATATGCTAATAACTATGCTTTTAATAAAAATAATAAAAAGAGAAATGGGAGGCAGTGAGATGCCGCCATCTCTGCATGCAGGAGGGCCTGGGAAGTGTTGGGGGGCCCCGAAAGACTTTCAGACTGCACCCTTGAAGGGACACCCCAAGAATACGATCCAAGTCAGTAGGATGAATGGCTTTGATTTTAGGGCTCCCTGCTACTGCTTACACAGACAGTGCAATCGCCAGTCAGAACCTCGAAGAATAAATAGCTCTCTCTTTGCTCCCCCACACCCCCCTTCCTGCCCCAAGCCGGCCTGCGGTTTGGCAGCCACACTTGGCTGCTTTGCAATTGGCACTCTTCTGAGTTTCTAGTTTAGGTCTGTGTGGTGGTTGACGTGGGAGGATGAGGGAGGTAAGAGAAGAGGAAAAGAAAGGGAAAGAATACGATGGACTCTGGATGAAGGAAGACACCCCTTGGCTTTTTTTTTTTTTTTTGGCAGGCTCAGCCCACCCTGGAGCAGGGCTGAGGTCCCTGCACTTGCCTGCGCTTGCCTGAGCAGGCGATTTAAACCACTGAGCTGTCTCGCCAGCCCTTGGCTTTCTTCATTGACCTGAGGGAAACTGGATTTTAGAGATGAAGGGATGGGAATCCTAACTTCTAGATGCCTGAGCAGTTTTGTGGAGACCCTGATGTTCCTTGAATCCTGTCCTTCAAAATGCTGTGAACACACACACACACACACACACACACACACACACACACACACACTGCATGCATGCTCAGACCTTGTATCTCCTCATATGCTGTAGTAGAACCCCACTTCTCTGGTCAATATGTATACTCACGGATGGCAGCCAGTGCTCACGAGGGTAGAGCCTAAGGCACTGTGTTCCCTAAATGGCGTCTTCATAACCTTTCACTTCCCAACACTGCGTGGTGTAACTCAAAGAAATAGAGGGCTCAGTTATTTGTCTTTGCAATGAATCTGCTGTCAGAAGTATCTGCTCATCTTATTTTCTTGTCCCTCTACAGATGGACATTTAAATTGTTTCTAAGGTTTTGCTTTTACAAACAAAACTCCAGTCCCCTGTTTAAGATAGCCTAGGTTTTTCTCTTCTTGGAAAGAGGGAAGGTATTTGCTGACTTTGTCCTGCTAGAAAAGTGCTGTTTTGCAGTGGTTTCCAGCATGTGGTTCCCCAAGACTAGAAGGCTCAGTGTCATAGGCACTTGAAGAAATACATATTCTTGGGCCCAACCTCAGACGATGACATGTTCACAGCCCAATAGCCTGTCTTTTAGCACATCCTGCAAGAGGCTGTGACGCACATCAAAGTTGGAGAGTCTAACCTATCATGATCCAGGGCTAACTTAAGCATCAGAAAAGAAGGATCAGGTTTCAAATCCTATGATTACTAGCTGCACTTCCTTGGGCAAATAACTTGCTAGAATTAAATGTTGTTTACTGTTTGCTGAATGAGTAATAGCTATGAAAGTTTGCTGAAGACTGAAGGGCTGTACAACTGAAGTTGTTATTACCGTTGTTATCGCCTATTGGGAGTGGCTTTGTTTGCTGAATCAGATTCTTGGCTTTAAATGCCCTTTCTACTTCTTTTAGGTGTTTGTCTTCTCCATGAGGAGTTTTCAGATTTAATAAACACAAGTAAGGAATGTTTGATTCAATTTGATTTCTGATGAAGCACAAGTATTTTTTAATATTAAGTATTCCCAATTATTGAGTAGGCATTGGTTGTACTAAAAAATTGCTTTTCTTTTTTCGAGGTCCTGTACATAAACTTGCATACTATGTCTAATGTAGGAGCCCTATATCCTTAGGATATTTTTTTAAGGATTAAAAACCAGGTTTCGTTGATTTCAAAATGCTTATCAGAAGGAATGCTTTATGCTGAAAGTATCAGGAAATGTCACAGTGGTTTTGACCAGAGGACTGTATCTATCTTGCCCAGCAAGCAGCGTTGGAGACAGGTGACTGTAGGACTGCTTCCATGGCTCCAGCACGTCAGGCATCTTATCTTGAGCTCCTGGGATTCTCGCCGTCTTTCCCCCATTCATCACAAAGTGGCTGCAGAAGCTCTAGGCATCTGCTTCTCACAGAGCTTGCTTATCAGACAACTGTATAAAATCAGGAGGAGAAATTTCATCCTCAGAACCAGGCAAATTGAGAAAATAGCTAGCTTTTTTAGTTTCTAGATTGGAAGTCGTGACATGGGGCACAGGCCCCAGACACATTTGAGCCACTGGGCGTCGACCAGTGCTGAGCAGGTATTTATGGAGTACTACCCAATGTTCAGTGTTAAAGACACAGAGGGTGATGAGGCAAGGTTCTTGCCCGCTGGGAGCTTATACTTTACCCAGGGTGGCAGAGGGAGTCCAGCCATTATATCAGCAGGTGTGTGCTTCTTCGGAACATGCAGCTGGGCAATTGGTATGCTCAGGGGCTGCTGCTCTCCGGCTGCAGCTCAGAAAAGACCCCTTGCAGAGGTGCTCCTTGGTACGCAGTAGATGCTTGGGAGTCAGTGAGGGCTCAGCCAGGGCACATGCACTCCACACACTGACCTCCATTGACATTTTAGCACATAGTGTGGACACAACAAGTGCTAACTCTTACAATGGTTTTAACCCTCGTGTCAGCCAGGGGTCGATGGGCTACATGGATATGCATCTTATGGGCCTGTCCAAGTCAGGCTGTATGGCTAACCATACCCACAACAACAAGTGGAGAAATAAGCAGGGATGTAGGACAGGCATGAACTAAAGAGAAATGAAGTTTAAAGAATAAATAGATCAGGCCATGCATGATGGTGCACTCCTGTAATCCCAGCATTCAGGAGGCTAAGGCAGGAGGGTCACTGCAAGTTCAAGGCCAGCTGGTCTCTACAGTGAGCTTGAGGTCTAGCCTGGACTACATAAGAAGACCCTGTCTCCAAAAGGTAATTAATTAGTTACAGATCATTAGAAAAATAATGTGCCATTGTGTACTAAAATTGGAACATATTCAAAAAGAAAATGAAAAGAAAATAAGCAGATGGCAGAACCAGGGAAATTAAATGTTAGAGATCTAAAGAGCTACATCGCCGTGTTTCTCAACATCTTGCAGATGTGTATGTGCGCAGTGTTCGACTGAGTCTTACGTTTGATTTTATTTAGTGTATTTTTTATTTTGATGCAACATAAGCAGATATTAGCAAATAAAATGCAGAATAAAATCTGATTATACTTCTATGAAAACACAAAACGGAACCTCACAAGAAAGCAAAGAGTAACAGTGGTTAGTGTCCTATGGATCGTGCTCTCAAAACATGGACCAAATGTTACTCCGAGTATGAGTCATCGATAAACAAAGAGGGAGACACTTCTTTTTGATGAACAAAAAGAGACTAGCAGTATAAACACAACAAATTAACATTTATCTTCTTCAAAATTTTTAAATTAAGTTTATTGGTACAATTTAGATACAATGATCACCTTTGTCATGGGGACTTTGTGCCTGTAAATGGTGGATCCTTGCTCCCCTTTTGTCCTTTCCAAAGCCCTCTCATCCTTTCAGCCACTTTTCTTTTGTTCTTTCCCCTTCCTTTCTTTCCCTGTCCCCCTCCCCAGTTCCTCTTTCTTTCGAACCATTTCTTCCTATGTCATTGTACCTATTACACACTTCGTGCCTCCCTTACTCCTTTGGTTTCTCACACCACAGAAGCAATGCCACACTTATGTGTGTGTGTCTGATTTATAGCAATTATCTTAAGATATTGTAGGAACAACTGAATAATGTGGGGAATTATTTGATCAAGACCTAACTATTATATGTAGGTGGGTAGATACACAAAGAAATAAAATAGATATTCTATGTAGAGAGCAACATATGTAAATATATCCATATATCTTCTCATATAAGAAAAATCACATTTAATCTTATTTAACTTAACATTATGTTTTCAAATCACACTTATTTGCATACAAATGCCTCATATTTACCCTTTTTCATGGCAAAACAGTACTCCGTTGGGTATTAGTAGCACATTTTGTTTATCCATTCATCTGTGGATGAATATATGCGCCGCTGCCAAGTTCTAGCTGTGATAAGCATGGGTGTTCATGTACCCTTGTAATAGAATAACTTTAACACTTCTGGGAAGACACCTAGAAAGAGAATATCAGGGTCAAATAGAATATGTATTTTTTCAGTTTTTGAAGAATCTCTATAGATTTCCATAGTGGTTGTGCTAGTTAGTTCACATTCCCACCAACGGTGTGGAAGAGTTTCTATTCCCCCACAACCTCACCAGCATTTGTTATTACTAGATTTTTTTTTTATGCTAGCCATTCTTTCTAGGATAAAATGATATCTCAGTGTAGTTGTAATTTCCATCTCTTTAAGGGCCAGCGATGTGGAATGTTTTTTCTGTGTGTTTATAGCCCGTGTGTACTTCTTCTGAGAAGTGTCCATTCATTTCAGTAGCTTGTTTTTTGTTTGGGTCTTTTATTTTGGTGGATGCAATTTCTTTGAGTTCTCATAGTCTTGATGTCAGTCCTTTGAGATGTAGTTGGCAAAATGATTTTCCCATTCTTTGGGGTGACTCTCCACTCTGTCAGTTGCTTCCTGTGGTGTTCAGAAGCTTTTAAGTTTTATATGGGCCTGTTCACTGATTCTCAGTATTAGTTCTCAGGCTCTTGGACTTCTATTCAGAAAGCCCTTACTACACCTATGTTTCGAGAGTTTTACTTATCTTCCAGTGGATGGTTTCTGTTTTAGCATTTAGAGCTTGTAATTATTAAACAATAAATACTAACTAAATTTTTGAAAAAACTGAAGTCTGCCATTGAAAATTAGTCATAAAATGGGACAATATCCTGCTCTCTTCTTAGCTGTATGAGTCACCCCTTGCCCACAAGATCCATACAGATTCCTGCTTTTCTGTCTGCCCTGTAAAAATTGTTGCTTTGAAGATTGGGTAGGTGAGCAGGCTTTCATTCTGGGATTCCTGGGTCCCTTCAGGGTGCCATACAGGCTCTCTTAGTGACTGAAGGGAAGGCACCAAGCTCACATGCCCCCCCCTCCACGCACATAGGTGTGCACACACACATCCCCATGTGCAGGTACAAACCAGACTTTCTATGTAGCATGCGGGTTAAGAGCTGCCACTCTTAACGTCCCAACTTTGTTGCCTTGGGCATGCGTCTCTTTGTATCTCAGATTCTTCATCTGTAGAATGGGAGTGACAATAAAACTTCCACTTTTATAGTACTATTAAGAATTAAAATTAAGAGTACTTACCACCAGGTCTAATGAACACTGATCATGCCATATACTGTGAATTTTTAGGAGTACCATGTTTATTGTTAGATATTTAGTGTTTGATTATTAGTTACTTCAAAAACAGAGTTCTGATGCTGGGGGGAAAAGAAAACAGAGAAGAAAGAAAGAAAAGAAGAAAAAGAGAGAGAGGAGGAGGAACAAAGGCCACTGTTGTAGTCAAAACCCCTCCTACTGTGGAAAACACTGAAAGGCAGAGAAGTCAGGAGACTTGTCTAAGGTTAGTGGTAGACTTAGGTGCAGACATCAGTGTGAGATGAGCAGTGGAAAGCTTACATGAACTTAACGTTTACAAGACTTTACTCCTCAAAAATTTTATTGAAATTATTGTAGAAATGGCACCAGATGATAAGATCTCACCCAAATGTCTTCCCGACACTTGTCCGTGCTGTGATTCCTGACGTCAGCACATCTACTCTAACAGCAGCTGTTAACATGGCGCTGACAGCCCTGCTGATGGGATTCCTGCCCACCTCTCCTTTTAATCTGTCCCCCATGGCCAGTTCCTGGCAGCAGTCCTGAGAAAAACCCCTCCTCTGAGCAAGCCAGTCCCTTGCTAATCCACTTAGGAAGCTCAGGGGATGGCTCTTGGAAACTCTAAGGTCTCTCCTGCGTAGGAGAAAAGTGACCATATTCTTTATAGGTGTCTAGTTAGAAATCCACAATTTGTCTTTACCTCTCTTTTCCTTACATTCCTACATTACTCTCTACAAAACATGCAAAGATCTTTCTACAACATCTGGGCTTCCCTGGTTTCACTAGATTTATCTTTCCCATTAGGCAATTCCTTGTCCTTCTGGGACCCTGCAGCCAGTGACCCTATCAAACTCAGCCTTATACAATAGGTCTTGCAGGATAAGAAGTAGAAGGAGGGCAGGTACAGAGTTGGCTCAACATCTCAGTATTGTTAAGGCACTAGGGTAGCTTTTCTATCAATTTCTTTGTCCCCCCCACAGTATGCAAGTGGTCATGGTGAGGCCCAGGGTTGCAGCTTTCTTGGACCTTGGATTTAAGAGGTCTTTCTCTGTGTGATGCTCCTTATGTGCCATAGAGGAAGCCCTTCGCAGAGCCCCCTGGTTGCCTCGCCCTTCAGTGAGAGGCGTGCTCTGCCGGCCATCTCTAGATGCAAAGGCAAGTGGGGCTCTGTGCAGCAGGCGGCTCTGCAGGCAGGAGAGAGGGAGGAAGGCTGTGTGGTGGGTAGATCCCTCTGCCGGGGCTGCTGCAGCAAAACACCATAGGTTGAATGGGCTAAAAAACAAGAAAATATTTTCTAACTTGCTGTAAGAGAGAAGTCTAAGATCAAGGTGGCAGCAGGACTGGTTTCATCTAAGATTTCTCTCCTTGGCTTGGAGGTATTTTTCTATCTTCTTACCCTATATCACATGGTCTGTCTTTTGTGTCTTATAAAGACACCATCAGGCTAGAATGGGGACCATCCTAATGTCCTCCTTCGTTTGTTTCTCTCTCTCTCTCTCTCTCTCTCTCTCTCTCTCTCTCTCTCTCTCT
>NW_004524744.1:5404926-5409049 GCF_000260255.1 Octodon degus | reverse complement strand
TTTTTTTTGTCTTTTTAGGGTTTCACTATACAGTTGAGGCTGGCCTTGAACTCACTTTGTAGCCCAGGCTGGACTCAAACTTGCAGTGATCTTCCTGCCTCAGCCTCCTGAATTCTGGGATGACAGGCACCACCATGCCTGGCTAATGGACTCCTTTCAACTTACCCCCTTTGAAAGCACAAATACAGCTATAACCATATTCTGAGGACCAGAGGAGGAGAACTTCACATAAGAATTAGACAAAGGAACACAAGCCATCTCTTAATCGTAGGCAGCCAGCTGTGCCTGTACCCCGTGTGACCTCTTTCTATCTTCTCCTGAATCCTTGCCTCTTTCATTCTCCCCAGCTCGAATCATTTTCTCTTGTCCAGGTATTCAAAATTTATCCATTTCCAAACAAATCCACATCCCACCTCTCCTGGGGTTCCATTCTTCCCTCTCCACATCTTCATGCCTTACATTAGTTAAATGCTACCTCAATCCATATGCATCTATTTTCATTATTAAATATTTGTCGGCCTGGACGAACTTGGTGAAAACTGTAGCGATATTATAGACAAATCAAGACAAGTCATGCAGTATGAGTGCTTGTTGAGATAAAACCTGGGTCTTAATTATCAGGAGCTTTGATAAAATGGGAAAAACTCATCAAACTGAGATAAGAAAGTGATCTGAACTATTTTCCAAAATCTTCACATTCACTGGTGACACACTTTGAAAAGGAAACATGGAGTTCTGTTCTCAGGTATTTTGAGGGAACTCTAGAGTAGGAAACTGGGGCTGAGGAGATAGCTCAGTGGTCTAAAAACCTGCCTGGCAAGAGCAAGGACCCGCATTCAACCCCTGGTACTGCAGTGCTGGTCACCAAAACCAAGCATGGTGGTGCATAGGTGCAATCCCAGGGCTACGGAGGCTGAGCAAGGAGGATCACTACGAGTCTAAGCTGCATAGGGAGACCCTGTACCAAGAGAATAAATAAAAGATAAACAAATTAGAGCAGGAAACTGAGTTTTTATTTATAAAATGTGAATTGATTGGGCAGTGATTTATATGTTGTTGAATTCCTGACCAGGAGAGTCTCAGAAGGCTCAGAAGTGTGCACTGCAGGCTCTCTCTCCTCACCACCTGCTGTCGTTATCATCGTGTGTTAGTGTGGAGATGAACAGCGGCACCTTCAAGGCCAGAAAATTCAGCTGGGCCATGTTTGTAGAACAACTGTGCCTCAGTTTGATTTTGACACATGCAAGTAACTCCTTAGTCCCCTACATAGAAAGCGTATTTCTTAGAGGAGGGATCTGGAACCCCTTGTTGGTAAGATCCTCCTGAGTGTGGAATTCCTATTTGTCACAGCTTCTCTGGACCATTTTTTTAAAAATGACAATTGCAAGGTCATTTTAAGTCTGTAATTAAAAAAAGAAAGACTCTGTGCCCATGTGGGCCTGTGGAAGGCAGCATGCTTTCCCGTTTGCCACACTGTCAGAACCAAGGTCTCTGCCTATCAATAGTGCTGGACTCGAAAGGCAGGGGACACACTGTGCACCTAGCCTGTCCACTAGGTCCTTTCTAAGCATTTGTGTGGAAGGGAAGCCAGGATCTACCTACACAGGTGACTTGCACACAAACTAACACATGTATAGGACGTGGGGTGGGCGGTCTTGGGAAGGCCAGTCCCCACCCACAGACGTTCTGCATTGAAGAAGTAAACTTGCACAGTAAAGCACATCATTTTCACACTCATCCAGAAAGTATATATATATATACTTTCTATACTATATCTATATCTATATATAAAGAAGGTATAGTGTTTGAATTCTTGTTTCACATTTGGATGATCTACTATTTTATAATGTGTACATCTACCTCTCTCTCATGTTTGGGTCAGCAGAGGCCTACCAGCTCTGAGCCACTGGGCTAGGCTCCAGGTGCCTGGGATAACTAAGGGACAACAGGATCACGGAGGTCAGCACCTCTACTTCCGTCTTGTGAGAGAAGAACCATAGATGAGTCAAGAAAGAAGGAAGCCTTGAGTGATGAGTGGAGCAGGCTTTTGTGAGGCTGGAAGGCCAAGACTTTCAAGGCCACAGTGTGAAGGAGTGAAAGCGGAAGGAGGAAAGTAGTGTCAGGATCCAGAGGCCTCCAGGACAAGAGTGGGCAGACATGGTTTCAGAAAGAGGAAACAAATGCACGTATGAGATCGCTATGGTTGCGAGCTACCAAGCAATCGGGAAAAGGGGCATTAATAGAATAAGAAAATGTATAGGAAAATAGCTTGGCACTGATATTGTATACTGTTGGAAAAACTATAGATCAATACTTATCATAAGAGAGTGAAAAAAAGCACTGTATTAGCGCACACCCAGGTACACTACCTGGGCAACAAATGTGTATATAGATACACTTTGTTTCAAGGTCATTCTGCCCAGGAGATGATTCTGCAGTGGCCAGAGGGACAAGGTTTGACAGGCAGGAGGCTTGAATTACAGATGGAAGAAAGGAAAAAGCCTTGTCTCTGCACAGTCTCAGGGAGGCTTAGGATGCTGGGAGAAGGGGACAGGAATGAAGGGAGGTGAAGAGATTAGCGCATTCGGTGTGAGGGAAACTGAACCTGTGGAGCTGGTTGGCCTTTCCCAGTGCTTTTCAATCTTTTTGTTTTGTTTTGTTTTTTTAGCGATACTGGGGATTGAACTCAGGCCCTTGCGCTTGCCAGGGAAGTGCTTATTCCACTGAGCCATCTCCCTGGCCCGCTTTTCAATCTTGATCACACAGTAGAATCACCTAGGTAGATTTTAAAGGTACCAGTGCCTGGGTTGCTGTCTTGACGATGCTGACTTTGTTGGTCCAGAATATAGTCTGAGCAGGCCAACTGTTAGAAGCCAAACGTGTGATTCCAGTATACAGGCAGAGCTAGAGGTGTATTACTCAGCTTTTCATCACTGTAAGAAAATACCTGGCACAGGTTACCTACAGAGAAAACGAGGATTATTTTACTCATTTTGGTGAGGTTTAATTTGTAAGGTTGAATAGGATGGTGGTGGTGGTGGGGGAGGGAATGTGGATTTGGCTCCTGTTAAGGGTAGGTGGAGAGAGAGAGAGAGACAGAGAGAGACAGAGAGAGACAGAGAGAAAGAGAGAGAGAGAGAGAGAGAGAGAGAGAGAGAGAGAGAGAGAGAGAGAGAGAGAGAGAGAGAGAGAGAGAGAGAGAGAGAGAGAGAGAGAGAGGAGACACAGAGACAGAGACAGAGACAGAGACAGAGACAGAGAGAGTTTAAAAGTTTACATTGCTAAATAAGTCAAAGAGGAAGACATACAGATAGACAGAAAGACAGACAGACAGACAGACAGACAGACAGACAGACAGACAGACAGATGGACAGACAGACAGATGGATGGACGGACAGACAGACAGACAGACAGACAGACAGACCAGGCTCCACAGCCTTTCCCAAGTGCATGCCCACAGTGATCTGTGACTTAAAGGTACCACTCTCACCTATACAGCAACAGTGGAGAACAAGTCCCTAACACAGAGCACTCTTGAGGAACACTCAAACCACACAAGAGCCACAGCAGATTGGTGTGGTGGATTCTAGAGGCCATCACAGGTGAGAACTTGGGTATCATTCCACAGGCATTGCATATTCCTAACTGATGAAGAAATAGTGAAAATGGTGTCTTGGGAAGAAAGGAAGCTAGAGGTCATGTGTTGGAGAGAGAGTGAAGCTCATGGGAAGGATCTGTCTAGGAGTGGATGCAGACATCTTGGCATACATCATCAGGGGACCAGGCAGGTGCTCTGTCCATGGGAATGGAAGGAGCAGGGCAGACCCCAGAGATGCTCTCGATTCATCCCAAGGACCTGGCGGTGGGGACAGACAACAGGTAGCATGGGTACTGAGGGGGGAACCTGGGTACTGAGGGGGTGAACCTGGGTACTGAGGGGGAACCTGGGTACTGGGGGGGAACCTGGGTACTGAGGGTGTGAACCTGGGTACTGCGGGGGGAACCTGGGTACTGAGGGGGTGAACCTGGGTGCTGAGGGGGGAACCTGGGTACTGAGGGGGGAACCTGGGTACTGAGGGTGCGAACCTGGGTACTGAGGTGGGAACCTGGGTACTGAGGGGGT
>NW_004524744.1:5403727-5404826 GCF_000260255.1 Octodon degus | reverse complement strand
GTGAACCTGGGTACTGAGGGGGGAACCTGGGTACTGAGGGGGGAACCCGAGTACTGGGGTGGAACCCGAGTACTGGGGTGGAACCTGGGTACTGGGGGGTGAACCTGGGTAGTGAGGGGGGAAGCTGGGTACTGAGGGGGTGAACCTGGGTACTGAAGGGGGAACCTGGGTAATGAAGGGTGAACCTGAGTACTGAGGGGCAACCTGGGTACTGAGGGGGTGAACCTGGGTACTGAGGGGGGAACCTGCGTACTGAGGGGGGAACCTGGGTACTGAGGGGGGAACCTGGGTACTGAGAGTGTGAACCTGGGTACTGAGGGGGGAACCTGGGTACTGGTGGGGAACCTGGGTACTGAGGTGGCAAACCTGGGTACTGAGGGGGGAACCTGGTTACTGGGAGGGAACCTGGGTACTTAGGAGGCAAACCTGGGTAGTGAGGGGGGAACCTGGGTACTGAGGGGGTGAACCTGGGTACTGAGGGGGGAACCCAAGTACTGGGGTGGAACCTGGGTACTGGGGGGGAACCTGGGTACTGAGGGGGCAAACCTGGGTAGTGAGGGGGGAACCTGGGTACTCGGGGGTGAACCTGGGTAGTGAGGGCTGAACCTGGGTACTGATTGGCTGAACCTGGGTACTGAGGGGGGAACCCGAGTACTGGGGTGGAACCTGAGTACTGGGGTAGAACCTGGGTACTGGGGGGGAACCTGGGTACTGAGGGGGCAAACCTGGGTAGTGAGGGGGGAACCTGGGTACTGGGGGGCAAACCTGGGTAGTGAGGGGGGAACCTGGGTACTGGGGGGTGAACCTGGGTAGTGAGGGGGGAACCTGGGTACTGGGGGGGGAACCTGGGTAGTGAGTGGGGAACCTGGGTACTGAGGGGTGAACCTGGGGACTGAGGGGGCAAACCTGGGTAGTGAGGGGGGAACCTGGGTACTGAGGGGATGAACCTGGGTACTGAGGGAGCAACCCCGGTACTGGGGTGGAACCTGGGTACTGACGGGGTAACCTGGGTACTGAGGGTGAGAACCTGGGTACTGAGGTGGGAACCTGGGTACTGAGGGGGTGAACCTGGGTACTGAGGGGGAACCTGGGTACTGAG
>NW_004524744.1:5373985-5403237 GCF_000260255.1 Octodon degus | reverse complement strand
AACCTGGCATGGGATGAGCAAAAGCAAGTGAGCTCATGCCAAAAAAGTACCTGGCACAGAGCAGGTACTGAATAGAAGCAGTCTCGGTGCTTATCCTTGTAGTCAATACAACATGCTGACTGATTTAGAGCATCCACTTTGGGCTCAGGCCAGGGATCTAAGACTATTGGAACTCCTGGATAGTACTGGACTTTGGGTAAAGAAGACAATCTCTCTAAGCATAAATGTTTCTCATCTGTAAAATGGGGCTATTTCATACCTCATGGGACTCCCAGGAAAGTGTTTATGATGCATATGCCTTTAATATTTACCAAACCAAATACTTAAAAATCCAATAGTTTTGAGAAGTACGATATACGGTGTTCTTCTGGCCTTCCCCAAAATGACAAGCTGCGGTATGAAGATTGCTCAAGCAACATTGCCAATCACCTGGACGCACGATAACCAGCCTCTGGGTTTGTGCTGTGATCATAGGAACTCCTTAATTCCTAAACCTAGATGACATCTTACTGGTCCTGTAGATAATGTTAAGGAAATCTAATATTCAAGGAATGTTAATTAGTGTTCTTATTTAAAACAAAATCATCAGGCCTTCTAGGCCAGGTCCCACCCCTGGGGGCGCACTGAAACTGCAATTGAGACTGGGTGTGGTGGTGCACACCTGTAATCCCAGCTCTTGGAAGACTGTAAACAGGCGGATCAGGACTCGGATCTAGTAGTGAGAACCTGGACACCTTGTAGAACTTTCCCTAAAATACAATAAATAAATAAATAAATAAATAAATAAATAAATAAATAAGAGTTTTGAAAACTGACAATGGAAATCACTTGCACGATGCTTCTCTTCCTGGCAGTTCTCAGGGCTTGGTATCTACTAACATGTTTACTCTTCACAGATCCATCAGTTGTGGACTCCCACACGCTCCACTTTACAGATCAAGAAACTGAGTTCAATAATTTCCTGAGGGTCACACAGCTGGCTTAGGGTGGGCCAAGGCTGCTTGGCTTATGTGTGTCATATGCTGCCTAATTGTAGTTTCGATTTTTATTTTTCTCATAACTTCAGTAATGTGGAGCATCTTTTTGTTCTCTTAGCAACTATTTGTGATCCTTCTTTCTTCAGAAGTACATCCTCCTTTTGAGTGAAATACAAAATGAGGAAAAATAGTATATTGTAAGGTGAGAATACTAGCATTTACTCAATAGCATGACATTCAGATTTTTAGAATTTTGATTTAGTCATACATTAGCATACACCTATCAATCACATATTAAAATATACAAATATTTTCCAATGAATGTTATCTGATAAAGCAAGACACATTATAGTGAATTTGGATACCTCATGATCACATGACATTAATGTACACAGAAAAAAATGTAAAGCCTTAGAAATTCAAGTAGAAAAGAAAAAATATTACTAAGGAAATTCTCAACAATTAATACACCATGTACTAATTATTATGAATTAGTAACTACTTTAAGGCACAGTTACATTCTTTTAAAAAAGTTTAAACATCAGAACAACTCATCACTACTAGGTACCACTTAAGTTTGGCTTTAGTCAGAGTGGTGGGGTACGTCTGTAATCTAGTGCTCCAGAAGGCTGACTGAGGCAGGCGGATCCCTGTTGGGGCTCAGCCTACACTACCTAGAGACTTGGGGACGGTATTTCAAGAAGTGTCTATTCAAAGACTTTGCCCATTTTAAGTGAGATCCTCTGTGTTTTATTTTTGAGATACAGAAGTTCTTTCTATATTTTGAAGCAAATTGCAAATCATTGGACACATTTTTTTCATTCCATGGACCATCATTTTACTTTCTTTGGTTTTTGTTGCTGTTGCTTGTTTGTTTGTTTTGACTTGTAGTGACCTTCCTCTCTCAGCTTCCCCAGTGCTGGGATTGCAGGCATGTGCCAGCACTCCTGGTTTCCATTTTACTTTCTTGATAGTGTTCTTTGCAGCCCAGAAGTTTTTAGTTCTGCTGAAGTACAGTTTATCTCTTTTTTCTTTGGTGGGTGCTTTTTTGGGCATTATATGTAAGAAGACTGTTTAACAAAAGGACATGGAAAGTTATTCCTATGCTTTCTTATGAGAGTTCTATAGTCTTAATTCTTCCATTCAAGGCTATGATATATTGGGAATTAATTTTTATCTACTGTATGAGAAAAGGTCCAACTTCATTCTTTTGCATACAGATACACACCACTTGTTGACAAAAACTGCTCTTTCCACACTGAAATGTTTTGGCATCCTTGTTAAGAAGTTACACGGTGAACTTTTTGTTGCTTTATTGTTTAGGAAAACAGTAATTTTGGAAAATCTCATAGGACATGCTGTTACAACTGTCTTATAGCACATTTATGTCTTTTAAATTATATAGTATTACCTATAAAAATTGCTTGGCTTAACGTAGGTTTTATTATATATTTCACGTAGGAAAATTGCAAGCAACAAAATTATTATGATTTGTGTTTATTTTTCTGAAAAAGAAAAGAAAGCTGGCACACATTGGCGACCAGGCTTGAGGCCCCTCTGCACGCTGCTCCCCATCACCATTTTCCAAGCACCTCTTTGCCTGGCACCGTTCCTAAGGGGAAACCCTGGCAGGACAGCAGTAGGTTTTGTGACTGGGACCCTTTCTTAGTTCTGGGTTATCCCTATGAATTTTGATATAACTTCCGGAGTCTTGTGATCTCAAAATCCTTTTTAAAACATACAGTGTTTCTCTCCCCTGGAGTTAAAATGCAACCTTTTTGTAAGCCAGCAAACTTTCCTGCTGGGCCCATCCTGATTCGCTCAGCTACAGGGTAAGAAGCAGAAGCTCAGAAGTGGGGAAGATTGGTGGGACAGAGACGCAAGCAGTACAAAGGCCACCTTTCAGGGCTCTGCTGCCTGTGGAAAGTGCGTGTGGCAGGGGAACAGCAGGCTTGGGCAGGGTTAGTCTGTACCCCCAGGTGCCCAGATGGCTCCCATGTCCAAGCTGCCTGGTGGTGCTGAAGCAGAGGATGATTTGGATGCAAGGAAGGCAGTGGACAGCGATCCCAGATGGAACCTGGGTCCATTGATCCTGCTCAGGGCCTTGGTGACACTCACTGTAGTGCTTTTCTTGTAGGGAGAGGGAAGGGGACAGATGGGGACAGATGGGAAAGGCAGTTTCTGTGAACCCAACAAGACCCCTGAAGAGAATCTGATCAGCCTCAAATCAGTTCTGTGCGATGAGGGTAGGTTTTGTTTTCTCTGAAACTAGATCCTGCACAAAGCAGTGAAATAGCTTGAGAAATTAATTTGCTGACACTTCTGAAAGACATCTGTAATTATGTCATTTACATAATTTGTACCAACTTCTGTGTCTTTGGGTATGCATGTCAGAGCTATAGAATTGGTTTATTCCTACATCAGAAATGAGAACATACTGTCCTTGATGAGCTGATTTTGTCTTTCTGGATGAATATAGGGTAGAAAGGTACAAGTCACATGAATAGCACTGATTGAATTTAGATTTTGCTATATGTATCAATCTGAATTTGCAACACATTGGAGCACTCTCTTTTATGGGTGCTCACTCCTGAATCTATACAGGCTAAGAGCTTACAGCTCTGCTTGAAGAACAAATGCATTTAAATTCAAAGTATCCACCATTAGGATACATGTATAGTGGGCTCCACAGGTGGGCAGTGACACACTAGAGGATCTCTAGAAAAATTGTCTGAAAGGAGAGGCATCGCTGGAATACAGCGAGTGGGATAAACGGTGCTAAATGTCTTGTAATGTCAGGGACAGTCCTTCACAGTAGGAAGTTTCCATGTCAAATGGGAGAAGGGCCTTTGCATTGAGATGCAACGGGCTACCTGAGCCTACATCTCGTCCCCTCACTTCAGTGGCCTGGACTGCACACGTCCATCCCTAGCCCCCAAGTGTGAAGCACGGTAGGGAGAAGCCCCAGTGCGGTCTCATGCAATCATGTCAATGCCAGCATCCCCTGGGGCTGTGGTGCGTATTTCCTTTCCAGCCTCCCCTGCCTTCTGGACTGAGCCCAGCTCCATTTCCAGGGACCACCTTCCTCCATCAGAGCTGTTCCTGCCAGCTGACTGTAGTCTTTCTCCTGTTGTTTTTGTTAACATTAACAGTAACAACTCACTGACCTCTTTTTTACTTGGTAGTACAGAGGATGGGGATGGCTTTTAGGTATAATATAATTTTGCTCCCATCGTAATTCCTACAGGGAAACATTTCAATACGCTGCTCAAGGTGTGAAAACAAAAACTGAAATGCTAAAGTAAAAGAACTTGCTCAGAGTTGCTCAAAGTCACACAGTGGGAACAGAGAGCTTTGTGGAGCTGGAATGTAAGCACAGCACTGTTCAGTACAGAGTAGAGGCCTGGGATCCCCTATACATGGGCACTGGCCCCAGCCTGGCATTTGGCCCTCAGCTGGTGACCCTGCATCGTCTCTCCAGCCTGCCACTCACCATGGGTGCTGCTCCTTCTGCAAGAATAAATCTTCCTTCTGTGTCTCCATCCAGCCTCGGTGGCCTGGATGACTCCCATTGAGTCCCAGTCTCACCTCCTTGGGGGACCCACTGGGATTGGGAACTGCATTTCTGTGCAGCCCTATCTCCTCCTGTGCTAGTGATATTGATGAGAGTAAATGGCTGTACATGACTTGTGATGCATTCAGCACCATGTCCTCAGTGCCTAGCGCTGGGCCTGCCCAGACCACACACTATAGAGATGGCTGTGGGCTATGAAGAGGGCCTGGTAGCTCCCGCCAGCTCTTTCCATCCCAAGAGCCGCTGCCTGTGGGACTTGCCTAGCCCCAGCCCTCTGGACACAACCAGCCAGGTTAGCTCTGAACAAGAACCTGGCTGCAGCCTAGGTGGGAAAGCAGCCTTGGAGGAGACTGGAGATCAGGATTTCATGAGAAAGTGTGCAGAGGTTTTGTGACCCCACAGTCCTACCGCTTGTGGTCTCACAGGGATGAACTTTGGTGGTGTGGACTCCCTGGGCCAGGAATAACAAACTGCTAATTGCTCTAGTGCAATTATGTTAGAACCCCACCTGAGCCCCGGAGAACTCCCACCCCCTAATCACCCAGCCTGCTTGACAGGAATAATAGATGTGGATTTTACAGAAAAAAAAAATAAAGAAAATATTTATTGAATGATTTTTTTTTTCATTTAATATTAAAGAAAACTAACTTACAGCTTCAGAGTGAACAACTCTGTTTTTTTTTTTTTTTTTTTGGTGGTACCAGGAATCAAACTCAGAATCTTGTCCTTGCCAGACAGGCACTTACACCACTGAGCTATATCCCCTGACCCCTCAGGCACATTTTTATGGAATTGGATAGATCTTCCACATACTTATTACTTGTGATGGTGGCTACAAATACCAGAGGCATTAAATGTGTCTATATCTGGTTCCGTTTATTTCCTTATATATTTTCTTTCCAATTTTTACCAAAACCCTGAAAACATGTAATTTTCCATAGTTTGTACCACAGAAAACAAAGATGATGTAAGCTGCCCAAGATCCTCGTCCTGCTTGAGGTGGCAGAGGTGGAACTTGAATCCCAAGCCTGGCATGTTGCTGGCTGTCTCCCACAAATGTCTCTCCACCCTGCCCTGGATCAGCTCTTCCTCTCGTCAACCTTTCAGTTCCTCATTCTTATAGAGATGGTGTTCGTCACCTGGGTGACAAGTAGGTGCGCCTTGCCTGAAGAAAGCCTGAGGAAAGGGAGACTCAGGTATGATGATGTGAGTGGGCGGAGAGGAGGACACTGGCTTTTCTTTGTCTACACATGGGCTCAAGCCTCTGCCAAGGTGCAGATGAAAATGACTTGTGGTTCAACGGGGAGGTCTTCGTGCACCTCTAGAACTGCTTTTCGTCAAACAGGAGTGACTGGGAAATTGCTCTTGGCCAATAGATTTGCCTACCTTTATTTATTCTTACCCAAATTTTGTGTTCTATATCCAGAAAATATTCCATCTGACTCAACCAAGAGACCTGTGCACATAAATAGTTTCTCTGGAATATAATCAAAATGATAATTTCCTCCTCTGGGCTAGACTAGCCCCAGTTGTGGACTGCAATTACAGTCTCTCTGCCAGTCTACTGTGCTATTGCATTTTGTCAATCCACATTAATTTTCAGGCAATGCAAAAGGCTGGGTGTTTTTTCCCCTTGGCAGCTGAAATCCTCCTGGTCTGTAGAGGCAAGCATGACTGTTGAAAGTCACATCAAATTTGCAATTCCCACGGTAGCCTTTATCACTGTTGTGCAAACACTGCCTGGTTAGACACCTGCCTGTGGAAGAGCGTGGGTGCCTGCATATCACCTGAATTCTGGGGGTCAGAACTGAAGAGCTGGCTGGCCTGCCATCCAGGCCTGGGGTGCGGCAGACTGGCTGTCCTTTTCCCCAGGACTGCTTTCTCCCTAAACAGCTCTGTCGACAGGAGGAGGTTTTGATCAGTGAACAAAAGACCTAAGCGGGAGGAGATGGGGATTGAAAGGGCTCCCTGGAGGCTAAACATTTTAGGTCCACATAAGTGTGCTCATTTATGATGAGTCACTTCCTGTCCCAGGTCTCCTCTGCAAACACAGGAAGATGTCACCAGGTGCATGATGTGGATAATTATACACCTGCTGCAGAGGCTTGTCATCAAGAGGATTTTGACAGTCGGCTGGTGAGGACTCTATTTCCATCGTCCAGAGAGCGCTGATGAGAGGAAGATTTTGGTCTCAGAAATGGTCTCTGTCAACACTGATATACCCAGCTTTGATCATGCATGTGTCATTTCTCTGCTAAGTGAGTGATAGGTCCTTTTATTCTGTAAATGCCAGCACTTCTGTCAGAAGGGCCAGTGAGGTTGAGGTAAAACTCAGATGTGACCTTGCCTCATCTTCCTGGCCATGTTGCTGAAGTGTCCTGTAGAAGTGGTGGGGACTGTCACAGATAGTTGTGATGCCCAGAGATAATTTTGCAGGAGGTTACTGAACTTCTTGGTATCATCCTATTGCTTAGAGTCAACACAAACATAGTTTTTCAAGAAGAATGTGAGGTTGGAACTCTCATTTCTATGCCATATCTGTCAGCTAGCAGAGCAATTTCCAGGTCACTGTGATTAAAGATCCCAGGCAGCATTTGCTCCATGAAGTACTCTCTCTCTCTCTCTCTCTCTCTCTCTCTCTCTCTCTCTTTCTCTCTCTCTCCCCCTCTCTCTGTCATTCCTTCCTTTTAGTCTGTACTCCTTTTGCTTCTCTCCTACCTGCCAGATGTAGCCTCACGTTCCCTTATGAATTCCTAATTCTTCCACTTAGCACCATGAACACTTAAAATTGACTACTCTCCCACACTAATTTAGAGATAGACGATTAGAGCTGGGACAAATCAGACAAATCAATGGGCAGTATGTGGCAAAAAATATTAAAAAAAAAAAAAAAAGCAGAGTCCATGCGTGGAACTCAGGATGCAGAGTAACTCCAGAGCCCCTGAGCTCTGTATATGGAACCACTCAGAAAGTGTTCATTTGTTTGTATCATCTGAATCTGTCTGTACTGAGAACTAATCAGAAAAGTGGTATTTTCAATACTTTATTTATATATTATGTGAAACCAAGTGAGTCTTTCATAGAGCAGTTGAAATCTCGTCAGGCCAGCTGATTTTTTTTTTTTTTCCATTTATGCAGTTAGTACAGGATCTCACTATGCAGCTCAGACTCATAGTGATCCTCCTGTTTTTAACATCCCCAGCACTGCAATTGTAGGCATGCGCCACCACGCCCAGACTCTTTTCCCCAGCTCAGTGTGCCCAGGGACAGAGCCAGGGCAGCATGTGGGACTGGGAATCAAACCCTGGTCCCTGCGCTTGCCAAAGCAGGGGCTTACTCCCCTGAGCTATCTTGCTGGCCTTAGGCCAACCGAGTTTTTGACAGGACAATTGTTCTAAAGTCTCATTTACATGAAGGGGAAGCCAATCTAGGAATTTTGGGTACAAAAGACCCCATCCCTTATCTACACTGCTAGAAGTCTACTCTCTTCTACCATCAATAAATGGATGCCTTGGCTGGCTTCTCTGTGTGTCATTGCTAATGCTTTGTTGAGGAACTGAGAACCTGGCAAGAATCCAGAGGGACCATCCCTCCAATCACAGTCACCTCAGTCTCTGTTCCATTCTCTCCCCATCCCTTGCCCATCCACAGCCCTGTCTAGGGCACACTTAGATCTGTTAGTGCCAGAGCTGGACATCTTGCTGCCTGCTGGATATCAACATACAGGTATTCATCCGGCTTCTTCTATTTTAATTCATTGAAAATCAAACTAAATATTGTTTTCTTCCTCCCGCTGCCCATTGCAAGCTCCCCATTCATACTGTTGCTCATTAGCAGTAAGAATTTCCAATTACGGTATAAATTGCTTTCACTTCTTTGAATCTGGAAGACTCAGTTATGAGAAAAAATACATGTGCCCTTCACTATAGTTTGGGTATGACTTGAATACACCTCAAAGGCCCATTGTGCTGGAGATTGGTCCCTTGGGTGGCCTTTTGGGGGGCTGTGGAACCTTTAAGAGGGTAGACTCTAAAGGTGGAAACTGTCCCTTAGGTCAGTGGGACAGGGGATTATTCCCCGTGACTCCATGCTGGTTCTCATGAAAACTTTGGGGGATTCTCAAGCTGGCCTTGCCCAGCTCCCTCTACTTTTTAGCTTGAGCCATGACCTCATGCTCTGGCCTAGGCTCCGGCCATGGCTACCACCAGTGCCAGCCAAGGACTGGCCTCACCATGGAATCTACATTATGCCATTTGGTCTTTGAGCCTCTGAAATTGTGAGCCAGATAAGCCTCATTTCTTCACAAGCTACCTGTGTTAGGCATTTCATTTCTGTAATGGAAAGCTAATGAGTACATGCTTCAACCTAAAAATACTACATTAGGTTTGGTCTTGAAATCTCAGCACCCAGCCTCTCTCTCTCTCTCTCTCTCTCTCTCTCTCTCTCTCTCTCTCTCTCTCTCTCTCTCCTCTGTTGGTAGAGATGTATCTACCACTGACCTATATCTCTAGCCTTTTCTTAAATCTTGAGAGTCTTCCTAAGTTACCTAAGCTGGCTATGAACTTGCAATCCTCCTGTCTCAGCCTTTAAAATAGCTAGGATGACGTGCATGCATGTACCATTCCACCCAGATCTGCAACATATTTTGAAGGGAAAAATCAGTTTGCAAATTAATATAAATCAAAATGTTTTATCCTCTTATTGTAAAGGCAAAAATAACCAACAACTCCACATATATAAATGTGTTTGTGTGCTTGAAAAGAAGGATCCTTGATAGATTTCATGTCATTTTCGGGTGGGGCCATGGTGAGGAGTGAACACATTAACTTAGTAATATTTGGAAAACTATTTAGTTGCTCATCCTCCCATACTTCTTACCACCTGCTCAAGTAAGAATGCTAGCGTTCTCTCAGGCCCATCCTTCCCTCTTCCTTTGTCCAGTGACTCATTGTCCTTCTGCTGTGTCCTCCACCAACCTGAAAAGCAATTGATGGCAGGAGCCCTGCATTCCTCACCTCTCTTGAATGCTGTCTTGCACGTATGTTTCAACACTGCTATTGACCTGAAATGAAGATTTTAATGTGTGATTGCTTCATATTTGTTACTTGGACATATTTTGGCTTTTATTTCTTTTCTTTTCTTTTTTTTTTTTTTTTTTTTCTTTTTTTGGTATTTTAGGGAAGGGTCTACAGGGTGTTCAGGGTCTGACTACTAGGTCAGACTTGTAGTGATCTGCCTGTTTACAGCCTCCCAGGAGCTGGGATTATAGGCGTGAGGCATGTGCCAGCACACCCAGTCTTTGGCTTTTATTTTTAACTTGGAGGGATAGGGATGCTTTTATCAAAACCCTTGGCTCATGTGGTTTTTGGGAATGCAGCCTCAGAAGACAGAATTATATCATGCGCTCATCCATCCCAGGGTTAGTTGCTTAGTCTTCCCCTACATACATTTTCTCTCAACTCTGCATCCTGTTTCAGTATCAGTAGAAGAGGTGGGGAGACTAGGGGCATGCACGGCTATGTGCGTGGGGCACCAAGAAGAGCGAAGTACACTGGTGTCAAGCATAGCAATGAAGTTGCCCTGATATCCGGGATGTCTCCTGAAGGTCAAGCCTATGGAAATGAGAAACAACATTTGGACATTCTAAAACTTAGTCTTGAGCTGGTGAGATAGCTCAGTGGACTAAAGTGCCTGTTTAGCCAAGTGCAGCAACCAAGGTTCAAATCCGGCACCACATTCCTTGCCAGCCCTGCCCCCAGAGAAGGCTGAGCTGGCTACAAAAAAACCAAAAAAATCACCCTCGTCTTAAAGTAGTTTTATGTCTGTATTAGCAATTGGGCAGGAACCCAACCTAGGGAACATTGTGGCACACCCGGGAGAAGCGCTCACCACACCCATGGCCTGCTCACACCCACAGCGCACTGCAAGCACCAAGGCTTGACCTGTGCCTGAACCCCAAACTGCTGACTCACGACTTCTGTGACCTGTTTCCAGGGACCGTCCTGGACCTGTGCGGATGTCTGTATGTCTCCAGTGAGGAGCAGCAGGTGCTCTGTCAGCCTTGATGGACCGGTCGCAGCACCGACCCTCCTGCCAGTCTGTGTGCACTGCTCCACACGCATCCGAGATCCCTGAGCAAGTTCTGAGGCAAAGATCTGCCCTGGCCGTCCTCACACTGTGTTGGATCGCACCACAACTTGGATATTGAGGCCCCGAGCCACTGACATGCAAAGAAACAAAAACACTGGGCTCTTGAAGCAGATTAAGTAGTCAAGGCACTGTCTGTATCCCTAGGACATCTCAGGAGGAGGGCTGAGTGACAGAAGAGCAGGTTGGGGCACAAACCGCACTGCTTCTAAATGTTTCCGTGTGGCACTATTGCCATTTTCCCAGTAGTGGGAGGGAGACGGTGGCTTATCCACAAAAGCATCGCTTCTGAGAGAGAGAATCTGCCATTCTGGTCTGGAATAGAAACCCTAAATATAGTAAGGAATGAGTAGTTCAGTGTGACTGACTGTGGATCCGAAGGGATGCTAGCCTTCGTCTTGATAGCTGTGCTTTGCTGCCACATGTCAGCGGATTCTTGCCTTAACATAGCAGATAAAATTTGACACAGTAGCCAAGTTGACCTCCATCTCTGCCTGTCTTTTGCATTTTGTAAGGGTTGACGTTAAGTTAGTAACTTTTTGTGTGGTACTGGAAACACAACACCTTCCCCCTGAGCTACATCCCAAAACCTTCACTGGTTTATTTTTCATTTTGAAACAAGGTCTTGCTGAGTTGCTAAGTTACCCAGGTTAGGCTTGAACTTGAGATTCTCCTGCCTCAGCCTCCCGTACTACTGGAATGACACGTGTGTACCATCATGCCCTCCTTTAATAATTATTAAAGAATTTTCATCTGTTGGTTTTAATTCTGAACATGGCCTCTTGGGCTTTCTTCACTGAGCTATTCTTGCTGCAGTCAAACCTTTGGAAAAACATTCTTATGCACCTTGGCTACTTATTGCACCCCCCTTCCCTATCACCCTCTTCTCCAAATAAGCAGGAGATGCACCCCGAGCAGTAAAATATCCTTTGAGTGAGCATAATCTCCTCACCATCAGAAGTTAGAGGGAGCTTTGCCCAGGGAAAGGAATTAGAAATCAGCCCATAAAAATAAATGAATCCGTTTCCATAGTAACAGGAATCCTTCTCTCCTAGTTTTTATCCTGTGTTCCCCTACAGATCCCTTAGGCAGAATAACAATAAAGTCGAAGAAAACATTTTATTATCTTAATGGATTCTTAATTTAAAGCCAAAAGCCTTTAAATTGTCTTCCCAAGGATACGACTGGCCGTAACTCGTGGGATCGAAGACCCGCTGCACAGAGCTCCACAGAAGGGCAGCCTCTGCCAGCCTCCCCGCCACGGGAGGGGCGTCCGAGGACTCCCTGCGCTGCACGCGCACTAGGCACGCAGCCCTTCCTCGGTGGGGAGCGCCCCTGTCGTGTTTAATATTTCATTGGTGGGGAGGCGTGCGTCCGTCTGTGTTTCTCTGCGAGGGGAATTTCTCCCCAGGAAGTCTGCGTGTGGCAAGCACGACAGAGCACCCCATTCCGTCCCTAAATCGCCTTCTGCAGCAGCCATCAGGAATCCCCGGGGCGGGAGTCTGCGCCACTGCTCTTTACACAGCCCTCTCCAGGGCGCCCCACCTTTGTTTCTGCTGCTGCTGGGCCTGGCTCTCACGGGACAGGAAGGAGGCCCAGCAGAAGCTGCTGAGTGGGCCTGGAGAGGCCAAGGGCCCAGAGGACCAAGGCTTGGGCAGAAATGACCTCGGTGTAGGTCAGGAACCGTCCACGTGTGCAACGGGACAAGCAGTGTGTACGCGATGATTTCAAGGGTGCCATAGCACGGAGGGGCACAGGGCCGCGCACTCAGCCTTGCGTGTCTGAGAAACAATGAGAAGAAAGACTTAATTCTTCTCCTTAATTCCCTACAAAGGGGAACCTGTGTCCCAATTTTCTTGAAAGGATTAGTGTCTGTCTGTTTTCTCAAGATAACTATGAATTGTCACCTCTTTTAATACTCAAAAATATCTCAGAGGTATAAACAATACAAACTCAAGACCTCTGGTTATAGAACACAGCAGTAACTCTTGTCTTCGGCTCCTGATGTTTTCTCCATTTCTTCCCATAACTGTACTTGTGGGTTCTAGATTTGGGTGCCTTTCCATGCTGTAGCAGCTTCCAGGTATTGACTCTATCAAGCTAAAGACAAGTGTGTGGGCGGGTAGCCCAGTGGTACAGCCCTTAGCACAGTGCTCAAGGCCCCCAGTTCATTGCCTGGCACTGCACAAATCGTCAATCAATGCAAGATAACTAGAGCCATGCACATGTGTTTCCTGAGGTACAAACTGGGCTCCAGAATGCTAAGTGAAATAAATCAGACATGCAAGCTTGTGTACCATGTGGTTTCACTTATAGGAGAAACCCAAAGTATAGAGAATGAGATAAAAGATAATAGAGCACAGAGAGCTAGAACTTTTCCAAAACAGAAGGTGACCAAGAGATGAAGGAGGATAGGGATGGAAGAGGAGGGAATGAAAACAGGATTAAGATGGGCTGTGTCCATGTACCCCTTCCCCATGAACAATGGAAGCATGGTGTACTGAAGACACCTACCGGAACAGGGCAACGAAGGTGTTGCTTCTTCCTTCTATGATAATGTTTAAGTTATGTAATTATAACACAGTAATTAGTTTTTCACCCTAGATGTGAGATTCTTGAGGACAGAGGGGAAATATTTATCTTTCTGTTGTCAGGGGCAATTTGTAGCAACTTAGTAAAATGTGTAGCTATAAAATGTGTAGTTATTTGGAGTGAAGTTGAGTAAATTATGTAAAGAAAAAAGGAATTTTGGAGCTTACATTTTTTTCATTTAATATAGGACATTTTAAAGAGAAATAGATAGATAAATAAATAAATAAATAAATAAGGAAGAGAAAAAGAAGATAGGAAATCTCATACCTTCCAGAGTGCTCTGGACTAACCTTTTGAGGTCTTGAGCCCTCGCTCCTCTTCCTACATGGGCAAAGTATGTCTGTGCATTCATAGGGCCTGGGGACAGTGTCGTGTTGGGATCACTGCTTGTGGGGCCCGCACTGTTGCTGTGAGCAAACTGGCAGACACATGCAGCCTCCTGTTTATTCAGGTGGAAGCTGACAGTTTGAAATCAAGAATTTCTGTTAGCACCCCAAAGGATAGGGGAGAAATTTGGAGAAATAGTAGATATTGCTTTTTATTACTTTATTTCAACACAGTATATTCTTTCCAAGAATATTCTGCTTCTTCTGGAGCTTCCTGTCACTAAAATTGAATGGGCGTAGTCAGGAATCTGGACATGGGGTCAGAAAATTTTTCCATATATTCTCAGTACATCCCTTAAATGTCACCTGACAGATGGGCCAGTTCTTTGGTTACTCTGAATGTCAGTTTTCTCACCATGCAGGTAGTAACTATTGCCATATAACATCAACATGAAGTTCAAATGAAGTCAGAAACATATATTTTATTATATCTAGAATATAGTGGTTTATCCAGAGGGTAGTCAGTATGGTCTTCAGAGTTCCTTATGAAGAGCAGAATTTGGGGTATGAAGATGGATTTGGCATTGGGTTTAAACTACACTGACTGTAAGCAGCTTGTTGGCTATGGCTTGTGTTCAGATGTCCCCCAAAGCCCTTTATGGTCATAGGTGGGGCTTTTCAAAGGTGGATGAATTTAGAATGTGTGATTCTGGAGTTAAGGATGTGGGATGACTAACTAAGCCCCCTGACCTCACTGGCACTGCTCTACTGCCAGCAGCCTAGATATAATAAAATTTTCCATTCCTAACTTTGGGTGTTGGATATTTTGTCTCACTCATGAGGAAAGTAACTAAAACATCACTTAACCCATTAAGTAGTTCCTTGTAGCTTCTTCATCAACCACCTGAAATCATTTATATAATGAAATGTTAGTTGAACAAATTTTTCATGATGATCATGATGACAAAAACTTCTTTATTAGTAACTTAAAAGAAGAAAGAAAACATCAATTCTATAATATTTCTCTGAAGATGTATGAGAGTAGCATTTCCTTATTGTTCAAATCCTTCAAATTTATATTATCTTTTAACTCTTTTCAACCATGGCTGTATTAGAATCACTGGAAGAGTAAACCAAAACCAAAACCAAGACAAAACAAAACAAAAATGCCTGTGGACTGTGTTGAATGGGAATCACTGAAGGGCTAGGCTGGAAAGCACATTTTCTTTTGTTCCATGTTATTTATTTATTTATTTATTTATTTATTGTTTTTTCATTTAATACATTTATTACATTTCAGTCACTTATCCTAAACAATAGCATAAAATCTATCAACAAATATCATCTTTCTCACTGTTTTGTTTTGTTTCTGGAATGCTCTCCTGGAAATTCAAGCTTAGATTTGAAGGTCGTAGAGAACAAAATCATCCACATTTGCTAAACATCTTCTTTTTTTCTTTTTTTTTTAATTTGCTAAGTATTTTATTTTTTTCCCATAATTTTATTGATAAACAAATGGCAATGAGACAGCTTCAAATCAAATTGGTAGGACAGTTTCAATAATTAACACATTGCATACATTCTTTCTAGTGGTTAATTGCTGTAAAAGATGCGGACATGATATCCTAACACCATTAGAACAAATCACTCTATTCGTTAAGAGAATGTAACTATATATCTATCCCAACCACTTTGAATACACAGATACAAAATGGACACTCATCTGTATCCCCTTTTTTGGTTAAGTTCCGTTATTTGAATATTATAGGTGTGTAAACTCAGCAAAATATTCTAAAAGAGTCCAGTAGCCCATAATAGTATTGGGTCTTCCGCTTGACTGATAGTGTCAGAAATTGTTGACCTGAGTCCCCTACAGCTCAACATAACACCATGGCTTTACTTCTTATATTTTGTTTTTATACTTTTTGGCTGGATGGTTAAGACCAAGGTAAAGCAGGACCTATGCAACAAGAGTTGTAGCTTTTGGGTTTGATAAGGTCAGTGAAATCCCCTCGGGATTTATCCTGAGATCTTGTACCTCAGATTGTAGAACCTTTGTCAGTGTCAGCCATGTGGATGAGTCATGGCCATTGCTTGGCCAATGTGCTCTCTGTGAAAGCTTGAGAAAATGTTTTCTCTCCATATGACTCTCCTTAGGCACACTCTACATCGTCGATCACTTTCCTCTTTGGCTCCATAATCTCCTTGAACAGAAAATTTGGGACACTACTGAGTTACATGACGTGACAGTACAAGTTCTCATATGTCCTGAGTCTTAATTGACCTTGGAAGGCTAGGGCCAAAATGTTGGGAAAGCACATTTTTAGAAGATTCCTAGACTGTGGTCATGGACTACCATGTTGAGAATTACTGGTGGATGCCCCTGCTTCCAAAAGCAAGTTATTAGTAAGAAGCATTCGTAGGTGATGTTTATAAATCAGCAGGCTCTTGTGCCCTGTGTTGGCAGGAAGACAGAAGAATAAACATGGTCCTGTTGGAGATGGGGGAAGGAGCTTGCCTGTGGGAAGTCACTCCCTCGCAAGTTGCAGGGTGCTTTAAAACACACAGTTCAAAGCCAGTGAGTGGAGTTCTCCTGTGAATTTCAAATGTGGAGGATCATTTTGCCTCCGGGAGCTCCTCCCGGTGTGCATGACTGCGGTCCTCCTCTTGCGTCTCTGTCTCTGCGAGCTGTTTTCTACACAGTGCTGCAGAAACCTGCATTCATGTCCTTTCCAGCATAACAAATCAGCACAAATGCGCCAGCATTACAAAACACCTGTCTGCTAGCTCACATTTCTGCAGACGTGGAGCAGCTGAATTCTCTGGTGAGGGTCTCAGCAGGCTGACCTCATGGTGTGGTAGACTGTTCTCAGAACTTGGGCCTGCTTCCAAGCACATCCTGGTTGCTGACAGACATTAGTTCCTTTCTGTCATAGAACTGAGGTTGCTGTCTCCTTGCTGGCTGGCTTCAGGGGACACCCCCAGCCCTTATAGGACCCTCCTATGATTTTTCACATGGCTGTACTAGCAGTACAGAATTATCTTCCCCTCCAGTTTATTTTACAGTGGAAGTTTCTTTATCAGGAAAAGCTCTGTGCCTTTAAGGGCTTAGCTGGCTTGATCAGGTTCTTTCAGGACAATTTCCCTTCCCAACTGACTTAGGACTTCAATTTGCATCTGTAAAATCTGAGCAAAGATATTCATATACAATGGGCTGGGACTCTAGGGGACCATCCTGGAACTCTGTCTACCATAAAGTTCAAATATATCCATGAAACTTTTCAGTGGGGATTCACTTTACCTCCTGAATAGAGCCCTGATTCCTTAGCATGCATCTGACAACCACCATAATTTGGCCAATCTAACATGATTCTAGTTATTCTGTGCCCTATGACTTCCTCAGCTACATTATACCTGTGATAATTTTTTCATACTTTTAGGACTTTGTTTCTAGTTTGGTTCTGACTTCTGAGGTTTAAAGTTCTTCTGAGCTTTAGTCAGTGTTCTAATGTGCTTGGAATATTTTTCTTCTTTGTGTTCACATGACTCAGCATAGGCTTTATTTCCTCTAGAAGTTTTCCCTGCATTCACTCAATCACACAACAAATATTATTGAGCAGCTACTATGTGCCAGACACTAGAGACACAGCAGTGACTGGGTCCCTTTGTCTCCATTATTTCCTGAATGAATAAGTGAAAGACAACAGAAAACAATTCCAGGTAAAAAGAATAACAAGTACAAAGGGTCCAATTTAATAGCCCTTCAGTGTTCAGTCAACATCTGCCATACCTGTTGTGAGCACTTAGATCTTTCAGGGAAGAACTCAAGTCACTGGAAACTGAGGAGGAAGAAACATGGAAATCCAGGTCCAATTCCTCAATGGCAACACTGGAAAAACAGCACTGGTTACCACAAAGTACACTGACCCATGGCAGAAACCTGAGTCCCATGGGGCCCCTAGACTTACAATAGGGAAACTGAGGCTAGAGTCCTGGCCACAGAGATAGGCTGCGTACACTGAGGGTTAGGGTGCTAGAGATGGGAGATAGCTGGGCTCCCTGGCGATGGCCACTGGATTGAGCTGCCATCCTTTGCACCCTCTCTGCATGGTAAGGCCTTGTATTACCATTCAGCTCATTTTGTTGGAAGCAATGGCCTACTGTCCTTTTAGAAGTGAGGATGCATAAAGGTCCTCACTGGTCCCTGGTCTTCACAGAGCTATCAGCAAACAGAGGTGCCTTGGCAGGGGCAATGGAAGTAGCGAGGGAACAGAACCACTTCTGGCTCTTTGCGCTTTTCAGATGGCAAGTGAGAGGGACCTTCTCGAGGTAGCCTGTGAGAGCAGCATTTGCTGCAGAGGCCCACATGGCTTTTGTAATTTTGTAGACTAATTGGAAGGAAAACCAGACAGTTGTTAAGGTACAGCTCCAAGACGTCCTCAAGTGCACATCACTCTCAGTTTCTTCCTCTCTTTCCTTCTCTTTCTGGGCCTGTCTCTGGGCATCAGTCTGCTTTCTTTGCTCTGAAGTTTTCTCTGCTTACTCACAGTCTCTACTGCCTTGGAGTTTGGGGTCTCATGCGCCTTTGGCTTGCCCGACATCGACTCTGCTTCATGGTAGTTGTCTTGTCATTATTTTTAAGCTTCAGTTCATGCCACCAATGGGTGTGGTCTGTCTGTAAGACTTCATTCAAATTTAGGAAACAGAGAACTTAGTTGTCTTGGTTTATCTTTTTTAATACTCACAAGCCAAAAGGTTAGCTCAGCTCCAGTGCCCATCTCTAGCTTAATTACCTCAATTGGATGAGAGCAGGAGGAAGGAAGAAAAGAAAGGGGGTTGTGTGGTTTTATTTATTTGTTTATTTAGTGTGTGTGTGGCCAGCTCAGCCCACCAGGGGGCGGGCCTGGCTGGCATGTGGTGCTGGGGATTGAACCGCGGTCCCTGTGTTTTGCTTAGCTTAGCTTGTTCTAAGTAGGTGCTTTAGACCACTGAGCCATCTCACCAGCCCCGGTTGTGTGGTTTTAAACATGGTTATCTAAGTATCAGGCTCTAAAAGTGGCGGAGATTTCTTCAAAAGATCAAGTGAGTAAGTAGACAGCAGCTAACATCTCTAATTTGGGGAGTGAGATGTGTCCTTGATAAGAACTGAAATTTAACTGGGGAGTTTAAATATTAACAAGCATTCAATACCAGCAGTCAAGGGTAGCTTAGGAGAAGAAGATGGAACCAATAAGCAGGAGTCCAGAGAGCAGGGTGGAAAAGCAGCAGGCAGTGAGCAATGGGGGAAGGAGGCTGGAGAGTAAGCCAGTGGAGTCCTGGTGGCATCAGATCTATTTCTTTCCAGAGGTCAGCACCTGTCATCCCTACTGTGCCAGGTGATGGAGGAAATAGGGCAAGTCTACAAGTCCATGTGCTCACAGACACGTGCTGGACTAATCCATGGCAAGAGCTGAAGGGGAGCTTAGCACTCACACCAGGGACAGTTAGTATGTTCCAGTGCTCCGGCCCTTGCTCATTAGCCTGGGTGCCAAACACTATCATGGACAGCAAGAATATGGCCACCCTCCTCCATCCTTGACTTCCAGTTAGAACCTCTTCCAGCTTTTATTTTTGTTCATAGCACTTTTTAACTTTCAGACAAAGCACCTATTCCACTTACCTATTCATTTTTTATTTTGTGTCTGGATTCTAAGTTCCCAGAATCTATATCCTTCATGAGGGCAGAAATGTGCTCAGTCTATTGAGTGCTGAATTTGCAACATTTAGAGAATATATTGACCAGTGATTGTTTTCTTGTTGAATAAATGAATGAATTCAGTCATTTATCTGAGTTACTTACAGTAAAGCCATATTAATATGCTGAGTTGTAAAAGGCTCAAGTCAACAACTTCTGTGGATAACCCATTACTATTGTGAACTGCTGGACTTTGTGGGATTGTTTTGCTGAATTCACGCACTTACAGTATTTAGATGCCAGTGGAATACCCATGTCTGGCAGGACTAAACAAAAAAAGGAGATACAAAGAAAGGACCATTTTGTATTTATATATACAGAATAATTAGGATAGCTACTTTCTTTTAAACCAATGAGAAGAAAGATTTGTACTAATAATGTTTGGACAGGATATCCTGCCTGCTTCTTGAGGATGTAACATTGACTTTTTAGTTTAAGTTGTTTGATTTAACAAGGTTTGAAATATAGTCAGAAATAACTAGTGATAATTACATGGCATTTATCATGTGTATGAGTAACACTAAAAGCAATTTTCTTTTAGTCAATTGAAGGAAAAAAATAGAAGTAGGATGTCATCAAGTGGTCACTGGTCCACACAAGTGACTCAATCAAGACTCTGACATGTCAGGGAGTTTGTATCACTTCTCTGCTTGTTCTGCTTGAGAGGCAGCTTGCTTTTCCTCCTGTGAGTGTGAGGTCTGTCTGAAGGAATCCATCTGTCTGAGCAGAGATGTCCAGGGGAACCTGACCTCTAGGGCCCACTTTGCAGGAGAAGCCAGAACTTGCTATGTGCTGCAGACCTCAGATGGGAGCCCCTATTTTAGCGTGAAGGAAACCCCAACGTCTCAGCTCAGTCACAGCTTGAGTGCTTCAGGAGGAAGCGCACAGTGTCACAGGTCCAGTCTTCATAAATTAACCTGCTCTTCCTCAGAAATGCTTGCAAAGGTGATTGCATGAGCACACAGTACAAGGAAGAAATAGATGTGTGGGCCTCTTAAACTCTTGGAAGCTTAATTTCTGGGTAAACCTGTTGACAAGTTGGTTCCTGCAAGTGAATGAATAGGTTGTTAAGCACTGTAAAAATAACATTATTTTACATTATAAATGTATGTTCACTGTAAGAAAAATAGAAAATATGGAAAACACAGAGTGGAACTTGACAATAAGAATTCAAAAATATATTCCTCATCATTTGTTTTTGTGCAAAGAAAATTAGGTGCTAGGATGAGCAATGAGTAAAATAGAATTTCTGCCCCTGTGGATACTACTCAGAGATAATTGCTGTTAAATGCATAAATGTTAAGCTCAAAGCCTTCCAGTCATTTTTATTTGAATACGCACTCACACCCATAGCCACACCACACATACAAATTTAGAGGGATCCAGCCACAGCTTACAGCTGGTTTGCGTGTAACTTATTCCAGAACAAAACCACTCTCCAGCAGACCCTCCACATCAGACCTAGACACTGACTGATAGTACGGAGGACTGAACATGAGTAGGTCCCTGCATCCGTGGCGTGATCTCCCCTGAATGAATTCAGCTAAGGTATCCCAGGGGCATCTCACTTCCAGAAAGCAACCAAGGAAGTGAGTGCCTCTTCTCAGTCCATTACAAGATTTCATGTTAAACCGAATTCTTAGTTAATGCTAAGTTTGGCATTAACTAGATCTAAATTTCAGCCAACACAAACAGGTTTCATAGAGAACAGAGTTCAAAATCAGCCAAAGGGAAGGGAGAATATCCTAGATAATAGTTGATAGCTTTCAGGTGATAACAACTCTTTCTTCATTCTGTGAATTCTGACGCAATGCTTTCTGTTACGTTCTTACTCATTTGGCTGTTGTTACTACACATTATTAATTTCATATCACACCAACTGAAGCAGTGTTCTGATACATACTAGATATAATGATAAATTCAGATGGATTGACTTTTGTTTTCTTTACATTGCTTATTTTCAGAGTAATATTAAAAGATACACCCTGAAGTTAAAATGGGAAGAGATCCATGCCAGCTGCATCTCCATATTTTATTTATATTTTTAGCTTTCTCTAAGCGTTAAATTGAAAATATCCATTGAAGTCATACAATGGGGAGTAAGGAGTTAGACAGTGACTCAGAGAAACTAAATACCAGGTTGGCCAGCAAAGACATCTAAATACCACGTTCTAAGCCAGCAATAGTGGCTCATCCTCTAAGTTTTCTATCTAGATTTTTTTTTAACAGTTTCAGAGCCTAAATTAATTTCTCTCCGTAAAGAGCTTAATTCTACCTCCATCTTTGCTAGCAAGGACATTTTCATGGTTCAGAAGTCATTGCTTTGTGATTATAAGGTAAATGGCAGTGATGATGGGAAAGAATCCATGGTCCTTTAAGGATGCGGAGGGTTGGAGCATGCTGCTGAATCTGGTGATGGGGCTGTGCATTTTCCAGGGGTCTTACAAGCAGGCTTTATGCCTACTGAGAGTGTATTTTTCTCCAGAAAAGACTGCCTTTTTCTGCCAAGGAAGGGGAAGGAGGACACATTCCTGCCTGTGACTCTGACTGAGGAGGATGTCATCAAGATCCTCAGGTTCACCTGCTGTCACCTGTCTAGGAGTCGGCTGCCTGCCTAAGTACCAGCCACCACGGGGAGCAGCAACTTGTGCACATGTGGCTGCCTACTGCTCACATTTTCCCAAGTTGCAAAAATAGAAAGCCCCAACACCAAGAATTAGCTTTGCTTTTGGATAGAGGGCTCAGCTTTCACCTCTCTTCCAGCCTGATTAATTACTCAATTTACATCTGGCAATCACTTGTGAATTATGAGCAGCAGGCAGCAAATGATGCTGTAACTTCTGCTAGAGTCATTTTTAGAAAGGGATGTTCAAAATAGAACTGGTTTATGAAACAATGTAATTACATAATCTGCAGAGTAAAATATATCATGGTCTCTGCAGCTCTGTTCTATTCCTTTGCACTTAGCCAAGAGAAGTCCCCTCTTGGAGGGTGACTGTTACTGCTTATTTCTAAGTGGATTCCAGTGCTGCCATTTGTTGTGACGTGACCCTATACATGTAGTGTGTCATATGCAAAACCAAAATGACTTAAGTGTATACTTGATCTGGTCAGTGTTTAACGTTTTCTTTTAATGTTGCAGAAATTGAGGGAAATAAATTGTCCTTGAAGCAGGCACATTTGTTGGGGGCCGTGGACACTAACGCTTTCCGCTAATCACACATGGAAGCCCACTACCTCCATACCAATAGGAGGCGTAAAGCCAGATGCCTTTGCACACTACCTAACCAGCCAAAACACATCAATCATACAACCTGAAAGCTTCCTACAGATTAAACCAGAACAAGATTTTGCTAAACTGATTGAAATTTAGTAAAACATAACAGCCGAGAAAATTTCTTTGCTGCACATGCCGTGAAAAATACCACCTTTAAAAAAGGACTCAAATGTAAATTGTGAAGAAGCATGTTGCTTGTGGTGATCCAGCGGCATTCTGGCCTGTAACGATTTGGGGATGTAAAACATTTTATGAACCTGAGTTACCATTATTACCTAAGTGTCTATTTTTAGCTCAGCTGGAATGTAGCATCAGTAGCTGCCAGTGAAGGAAGAATATTTCCCATTTGTCATGCGCTCCACTCCCTAGACTGTCTTTCTAATGACACATCTACCATCTCGCCTAGGATGCTTTACACTGACAGTGGAAAGAATGGAGAACTCCAAAACATGACTGGTACTGTTTAATGTTGTTTTGAGTTAACAAAATCTGTTGTAAGTACTATTCGTGAATTAATGAGCTCTTTTCTTGGCCTAAAAATGAGTTCATATCAATATGGTATCTCGATGGATAACACAGTCTTGGAGCCAGACAATCTTGGGTTGAAATTCCTGCTGTGCCATTATTTATAGTTGATCTTAACCGGTTATGTCTGTAGATTAATTGTCAGCTCTTAATCTAAGTACAGCTTAATCATTACTTCATAGGGTTTTGCCTAACATAGAACCTGGAATAAAAATGAGAAGTAAGAACGGATAAGTTGCACTATTTTTGGTTACTGATGTGTGTGTGTGTGTGTGTGTGTGTGTGTGTGTGTGTGTTTCTGGTTGACACAAAGCCCATACAAACTGTTTGCATCACAATTCAGAGGCTTTCTCCTTGCTATTCTCTACCTGGACCACTCCTCTCAAGGTTTCTTATGTCTTATTAAGGTCTCATGTACAAGCAATAGGGACCAACTCTGGCTACTACAAACAGTCTCCAGGGCCTAATAAAAGATATTACTGGAGAAAGTATAAATTTCACGAAATGCTAGTGGTGCAACTACTTTGGAAAGCTACTGTCTACTAAAATTGAGTATAAACACAGTATATGATAAAGCAATTCTCTCTTCAGCAATATACTCTATGAAAAATTGCATATAAGTATATCACCAAGCAAGTGAGAAAACAGTGCTGGCAGGATTGCTTGTAGCAGTCTAGAACTGAAGACAACACAGACCTCCATCAGCGGTAAGGTAGATAGATTGTGATGCACTCACAGCATGGAATGCTGCGTAACTACGCAAGTGAAGTGGTTTCTGCTGTGTATCATGTGTGATGATTCATTGCATCAACAAAAAGAATGCGGGGCTGGGGAGATGGCTCAGGGCCAGGGAGATGGCTCAGTGGAATAAGCGCTTCCCTGGCAAGCGCAAGGGCCTGAGTTCAATCCCCGGTTCCACCAAAAAAAAAAAAAAAAAAAAAGATAACAAAAAGAATGCAGACCCCTAAGAATATATTCTGTACAATTCAATTGATAGGAAGTTTGAAAAGAGGTGGGAGAGGTGGAAGTTGTTTCCAAAGTGGTTTCCTTTGGGGCAATGGCTGAGAGAAGGTAAGAAAGAGTTTCCACCAAGACAGGGTCTTGATTGGCCTTTAGGTTGCCAAACAAATCATTAACCCGAGGAGCTAGGGTTGTCTTCTCCAGTCTGAGAAACCTGAGAAACCCTGGTACCCTTCCTGCAGTTGTGAGAATGAGCCAGGCCTCCTAAGAACATGGCTCCATTTACTAAAATGTGCCATGTCTACCTTTTCATTTTTGATTTTCATCATAAAAGCTGAGGTTAAAATGATCTTGGCATGCATTTTCTCTAGTAAAGTAAATGACATTGTGAATTTTTAGAAATACAGACAGTGATGTTTGTGTGGCACTACTCTGATCTATGAATTACACACATATCTTTATTTCATAGAATATTGGCTTGAGAATTGGAGACAGTGTTAAACATATCTCTTTCATTGTGTCTTTTGGAACGAAACTGTGAGTGGGAGAGGTAAGAGAAATAGTAACAGGGTCTTCTTTTCCTTTGTGAGGAATTTTTAAAAATATGAGTCCAAGATCTTTGAATGCCAAATTCTGTACCTTTCCATCTAAATGCCAAGTGACTGGCTAATGGATCACATTTTCTGAGCAAGAAGATAGAACATCTGGTTTAACAACTGAAAGGTAGAATGAGCCCACAATGCGGTGACATGGACCCTCCAGTAGGTGCTTCCTGGCACTGCTGCATGGGGACACCTCCTCCCTATGCCTGCGAGGGGAGCTCACCTAGCTAGGAGTCAGGGGCTGCTTCCATGAAAGCCATCCCTGTCCTGACCCTCACAGGCATGGTCACAACTGGCTACCTAAAATAATGTAGGTTGCAGGGGGTAGAGTTTGCAGTGCAGACAGTATTTTTGGGAACATTTATTTTATAGCCCCATTAAACTTAAGATTAAAATGCAAAGGGCTGCTTCTGGCTCATAAACATCTGTGTGATAGAATGTGTAAGCTGGAAAGGCCAAGGTCCAGTGACAGGTCAGATCCCAGTGGAGCACCCAGCACACTCGTCACGGGCACAGTCACGGGAGGCTCGTCTCTGCTCTATTTCCTACTGAAACCTTATTTTAAGAGTTTGCGCTCCTGTGGTTGTTATAATGCACATTGCTGTCTTCAGTGTAGTTGCTCAGATTATAGATATTAGCATAGAAAACCAGTCAAAGTAGAAAATGTAAACATTACTGTTACCCCCCAAAAAAAACCTGATAGAAATTACAGTACAATTGTTAGTTATCCTGTGTGTATACTTACATGATTTTTCCCCTTCCCTTTTTTCCTATCTTTTCTCCTTTCCCTCATCTCAATTGTTTATTCCTTATGTTCAGTTTCTTTCTGTTTTACTGTATCTATTGTAACTTTCAGATTTTATTGCTTCTTTCAGGTTCTTACAGAAAGGAGAAAATACCATGTTTATACATGTGTGTCTGATTTATTACACTTATGAGTACAGCCTCTAGTTACATCCATTTACCTATACGAGCCTCAAGTTTATCATTCATGATAGTCGAGTAATACTCCATTGCATAAAAATACCACATTTTTTGTGCATTCCTCATGTGATGGGCATCTGGTTGTTTCCAAGATGTAGCTATGACAAACTGTGCTGCTATAAACGTGAGTGCACATACATCAGTATGGCATGACATTTTCAGTTATTCTGGAAAAATACCCAGAAGGGGAATAACTGGGTTGAATGGGACTTCTAATCCTAGTTTTTTTGAGGAGTCTCCACACTGATTTCCACAGTGGTTGTACCAGTCTACATTCCCACCAGTGGAGAAGGGTTCCTTTTGCCACACAGCCTCTCCAGCATTTGATACTAGTTGATTTCTTTATGATAGCAATTCTGTCTGGAGTAAGGGTTGTTTTAATTTGTATTTCTTGAATGACCAGTGCTGTGGAACATTTTTTCATGTATTTATTTGCCACTTGTATTTCTTCCTCTGAGAAGTGTATATTCATCTCAGATGCCCATTTTTGGATGAGGTCTTTAAATTTTGGGGCCCTGATTTTTTAGTTCTTTTTTCCCCCAATTTGTGGGTTCTCTGCCTGTGTCTGACAGCCACAGGCAGTCGATGGGTGGGGCCGGTGTAACCTTTGTGCTTAAATCACCCCACCCGCCTGTCCTCTGTGATGAGCCTGATGTGGGCTAGGTCTCCTCTTGGCAGGTTGCTTACCAAGTCATCCCGCTTAGTTTCCAGTGCTGCAAAACAATTTTAGGAAGACTAAGGCCTATGTGATTTGGAAATGTTATTAAGCATCTATTTCATAGAAGTGTCAGAGTAACTCTGAGCCATCTTTTAGCTTCAAGAAGAGATGAGTCAAGGTATCTTCTGCATAACTTTGTTCAGAAAAGTAAAGGTGGGAAAAGAGAAAGAGGGGGGAGGAGAAAAGGAAGCTCTTACAGAGCATTTAGCGCATATGGAGATTCACTGAAAATATACAATTTGCATTTAGCAGCTTGTGCTTGCACGCATGCTCCATCTTATCCGGAGCGGGGGACACCACACAGCTAACTGAGCTGTCTGCATTCCCCTTCTTGATGCACACGCATCTACCAGCTGGAGGTACTTCTGGCTGGAGGGTGAGAACAACTGTGGCTGCCCTCTCTTCCTCCCTTCTGAGTTAGGGTTTTCACCAGAAGTGGTCGGCCGACACAGGAAAATAACGCAAGTAAGAAAGGATAGGAGGGCCGGCCAGATAGCTCAGCGGACTGAAGTGCCTGCTTAGGCAGACGCAGCAGCTGGGGATCTATCCGCTGCACGCAGTGCTGGCCCTGCCCCTGAGGCACGCTGAGATGGCGATTGAGACTGGGAGCGTTGCTGTGCGCCTGTAATCTCAGCTCTGTGGGCGGCTGTAAACAGCAGGATCACTATGAATCCGATCTACATAGTGAGACCCTGTATATCCTTACTAAAATACAAAACAACAACAAAAAAAGAAAGAAAGAAAGTAAAGCAAGTAAATAAGCAAAAAAGAAAAAGAGTTCCTCGGCCATTTGTGTTTCTTCCAGCACTGTCCTAAAGGTCCCATGAAGAAATATTTTGCAGGATGAAAGGATAGAAGCAGGTGGAAATTACAGCAGAGCTGCATACTAAAGGGAAACTTGGGTTGACTTAAAAAGGGAAGTGAGTGGCTGATGCTGAGAGGTAGAAGAATTTTTTTTTCTAGAAGAAATAAGAGCAGAAGCAAATGTGCTGTAGCAGGAATAAAACAGTGGAAAAATACAGAAAATGGTTCAATATGGGTCAAAAGGAACAGGAAGAGGCCCATCCAAGACATGCTTATAGACCAAGAAGAAATGTTAATCTACATCTAAGAGCAATGGGAAATATTATAGAGGGAAGAAAATTTTTTAAACATTCTGGTGGATGACAATGCAACCTTCCCGAATTTCAAGGCTGAGATTTGCATGAGAGAAAATGTACCAGAGTGGGAGTTACCACTTCTAGGAAGAGCATGTCCCGGACCTCAAGTCCTATATGTCTGGGTTAGTGCTTCTCTCTTGTGCTCCTGAATTCATGTGTCTACTTCATTTAATTTATCCAGCAACCTTGTTCCATGGGCATTATTGTTACGTCTACATTGTGCATGGGATACTTAAGGTTTGCAAAGGCATCACAGCTTTCCCTAGCTCCAGTATGTCACAGGTAGACAGCAGGATCAGCATAGATAAGAAGTGGAGGAGAAATCACTGGGCAGAATTGAGCCATAGTATATGCATGGGAGACAACAGAAAAGCTTGGCCATAGCGAAAAGTTTAGGTTGAAGTAGGAAGGCAGGTTAAGACCAAATGTACCAAATTTACCTGAAAAATAAGAGCTCCAAAGTGTATGTTCTTGGTGCTTCTGAAGGGGAGAATACACCCTAAGTCAAATAAGTCCTGCTCTTTGCACCCCACTGTAGCCAACCTACTCTTTCCCTGCCCTGCAATCCTATCCTAAGTCTACATGCTTCATTACGCCTTCCAATCTCCTAAGATATTCCAAGAATCAGTCGTGTCTTAACGTCCTCTCAGCTCACATACTCAGCCTGATGATTTTAATTCAAGACTCCTCAGAAGTTGGTGGCCTGTTCTCTACACTTTCTGCTTCTTCATCAGTCTAGATAGGCAGGCATGAGCAGCATCGTGTGGCAGCTGTAGCCACCATGGTTATCTCTTCTACACGCTTCCTTCCCAAGAAATCCACCCGCACTATAGGAAGAGATTTGTGCATCGTGTGTTTCCTCCCTGTCTTTTCTGCTCCATCTCTTCTCAGCCTAGTCTCACACTGAGATCTAAGGGCTCCAAATCACTTGTAGTTCACGTATAAAAACTGGACATTTCTTTTCATTCTGTACTTTTTTACACTATTTCTATCTCCTCAGATGTGATAAGCCTCTCTAGGTAACCCCAGACCATCACCCCACTACTTGGACCACCTTGCTGGGGTTCTGTTCTCTTGGGCATGGCACACAGCACCTCCCCTGGAGCCTCAGGCAACCGACCCATCCTCTCCTGGGTGTGCTGGTCATGCTCCTTTCTTCCACTGTCTCTTCTGCACACTTATCCTTAACATTTACTACTCCTTTATGTATTACCTGCATCCCTCCCCACTTGGACTTGGGAGCTCTTGAGAAGAAGGCATCCTCAGTGCCTGCACTGACAAGTGAGCCCACCCATTCTGAGGTCTCCACCTGCCCTGCTGCCGGTCACTGCCACTCAGCCCCCCACCCTGGAAACCTTCCCCACACGGGCTGCCTTCTGCTCCAAAGCCCTTCCTGCTGACACTCAGGTCCCTTTGGTCCTGGATGCCCTGTGTTAGTTTGTTAAGGATGCTGTTAGGAAAGTACCAGGAGCTGTGTGGCTTCAGCAACAGAAATTTTTCTCACAGTTCTATGAAAAAAAAATTTTTTTTTCTCCCAAGTTCTTTAGCCTGTTTCTTGAATGGAAGCCCAAGATCAAGGTGTTGACACAGTTGAATCCTTCTTGGGTCTCTTTCCTTGGGTGGAGATGTCTGTCTTTTCCCTGCATCTCTCTGTCTCTCTGTCTCTCTGTGTCTGT
>NW_004524744.1:5335122-5373860 GCF_000260255.1 Octodon degus | reverse complement strand
TATAGCTTAGTCACAATTCCTTACAGAAACATTAATCAGAAAGTATCAGGGGCGCATTACTTCTTTAAAACCTTTCTCTCTGAGCTGGGCATGGCGGTGTATGCCTGTAATCTCTGCACCTGGGAGAATGAGGCAGGAACAGTGCTGTGAGTTTGAGGTCAATCTCAGCTACAAAGTGAGCTCAAGGTCAGCCTGAACTGCATAGTGAGACTCTGTCTCAAAAAGACAAAACAAAACAAAATAAAGCTTTATCTCTAACACAATTATATTCTGGGGTACTAAGGATTAGAATTTCATTCAGCTCCTAACATGCTTCTTACCCATTTATATCTTTCCCAAGTTTTCTATTGGCTTCCTAGCTGCTTCCCTCCAATAGTGTGGATTGTAGACCCTGTCTCCCTCCATCCCTCTCCTATTGAAAGCAGATCAGTTTAGACTTAGGCCTCCTAGGGGCTCATGACCGGGGATCACTTTGGGCAGGAACTTGACCTCCAGTGACCCAGGGAAACTGTGGAGATTTATTCTTTCCTATGTGATGTTCTCGCACATTTGAATAGCTGACTTCCCATTTTCATTTCCCTTCTTTTCCGAATATCGAGAGAGTGGCAAAGCGAGCACATGATTTGTTTTGACATTCCAAAGATATAGGATGTGATTTGTACACAGTACTTTTGAAATGTATCAGAGCGTTGTTTTCAGAAATATTGCCAGAGAGAGAGAGAGAGAGAGAGAGAGAGAGAGAGAGAGAGAGAGAATTTATTATTGAGGAAATGGAACCTGAAAGAGGTTGCATATCAAGTGTCAGAGATGGTTTTCAAGACCAGGTCTTCACCCTAGGAAGACAGCTTGCTTGCCTTGGGGTCACAGCTATATGGTTTTCAATGCGCTAAAGACAGACAGATTGTTTTATAAGCATTTACGTTTTAAAAAATTTTATGTCTTTGGTAGAGGATATCACTAGGTAGCTTGTACTCACAGTGATCCTCCTGTTTCAGCCTCCCCAACACTGGGATTACAGGCATGCACCAACAGGCCTGGTTTCATGGCCTGCTTGACATGCCCGGGCAGGGCCAGCATGGCATGTGGTGCCAGGGATCAAATCCGGATCTCTGCGCTTGGCAGGCTACTGAGCTATCTCACTGGCCTAGCATTTACTTTAAGGCCTATGCTGTTTGATTACCTCATAATTGATTCATTTAAAAATGTTTGGAATATTTGTTTTATAAACTTTGATTATATTTTGTTTTAATAAATTTATATTTTTCATTATGATTTATTGTATAAAAATATTGATATTGCTTACAATTTAAAAGAATATACCTGTTTAAAGTTATTTGATAAACTTCTTAGTAACCTATTTGTACCCTTCAAAATTTACATGATTATTGCCAATTTTGCTTAATACACTATATAAGGTTTACATTACTTATGTATATTTTATATAAAAAATTTTAAGCTTAGCACAGAGCTAAATTATAGTACCTAGATTATAATGTATACATTAAATAATAACTTACATATTATCCATTAAATAGTAAGAAAGACTCATAAATCTCAGCTAGTTTCCTCTGAAAAAGGCTTCAAGGAAGAATAACAGCAAGATTTCTTTCATTAGCATGAAATATAGTAGTAGTTTGAAATGTATGTTTCATTACTGAGCTAAGTTTTAGTTTAAATACTCCAAACAAGCTGATGGTATAGGAATCACCCGTCTTACATTTGGGGAAACTGAGGGTTAGCCAGATTCCCCAGCTTGCTCAAGGACTCGGAGTTAGTAAGCTATGGGGCTGAAATTTGGTCACATACTTCCAACTCCATGTTCATTGTTTCACTGTGACATAAGCTGAGAAGACTGCAGGCAGAGGCATGGTCGGTAATGACTCACTGAAACCGGAGCGGGGCTGGGTACAGAGGCGTGTGACGCTACGAAGCCCCAGGGGACCTCGAGCGCGGACACTGAGGTGCTTCACCTATGGGGCCCTCTGCATCTTCATCCATAAATGAAGGTTCTTTTCTCAGGTTTGCTCTGAGAAAAGAAGTCAGCACGTGTGTGTGCTGTGTACCTACAGACATGCCAGTGTACATCACGTGTGCTACACCGTACAGCTACCTCTGTCACCCCACAAAATCCTTCTGTAAAGTAGTAGCTAGATAGGGCACAGCAAGACCCATAAAAACGTTTATGTCTCTGGCCCAGGAATAGTCTCCAAAGGAATGACTTTTATTTTTTCATTTATTTTTTTGGTGGTGCCAGGGATTGAACTCAGGACACTGTACTTGCCAGGCAAGCACATATTCTACTGAGCTATCTCCCCAGCCCCAGGAATGATTTAAAAAAAATTAAGTATTTTTAATGAAAGAAGAAAATAGAAATAATGAAAATATCTATCAAGGTATGAAATACATTATATCTTAACTGGATCATGAAACACTGTGTAGTTACTAACTGCTGTAAATTCAAAGAGTGTAAAAACAGCAAGTATGTAGTACATGATGCCAGGTGGATCCAAAGTGGCATTTGAGCTAAATGCACATGCATTTGAATAATGCAGGCAGGAAACACAGAGACACGTGAGGGCTTCCAGGGCCTCATTAATGAGAAGTGTTGCAGCAGTACTTGTTTTTATGTCCTGAGTAATGGTAGCTTTGTGGTAGGTACAGGTGGTACAGAAGATGTGTAAACTTTGGAAAGGAAAGTAAAAGCACAAGGGACATTTTAAGACTCAGCATGGCAAAACATCCAGGAAATGGAAATTTAAATGTAAAACCTGAGCGGGGCATTTAAGGGAAATGGGTACTGTGGGAGGCGCTGGAGAATTCCTAAGCAGGTCAAGCTCTATCAGGGTCCTGCGGAGAAAACTTCAAAGCCCGCATGCATGAGAGTTGTTCTCCCTTGTGACCCTCTCTCTGCTCAAAAGTCTGTGATAATAGCCAGAAAGGAAAAAGGAAACAGAGGCCTTATGCATAGTTTACTTGAGCTCATCAGAACTGTACTTGTGTGTGGGAAACAGGAGGAAGGCTGGCCAAGGCTGAGTGAGTCAGTCCGTTCGGTGCCCTCCACCCAGTCCTCCTCCCTTCCCAAGGCTGCCTCCCCTCCGCTGCTGTGCTCCTGACCCCTGCAAGGAAGGAGCTCCAGATGGCCGGGTGCAGTGAGCCCCAGTCCAAGTGTGCCGCCCCGCACCAGGTCCCAAAGCCACGGTGGTTATCTAGATCACATCCTGCATTAGGAGCTTTCTCCTTTCCCTTTTCCCAGAGTTTCTAAAATGCTGCATTTCCTTTAACACTGTAGGTCCCAGAAGTAGTTCATGACTTTCGAGCAGCAAAGGAGCAACCAAAGTGCTTCGTTAACAGTTGTCTGAAAGCACAAAGAGTTACTGAAGGCAGCTATGGTAGATCACGAGTGATGGGATGAAGCTGGATAGAGGCATGGAGATCCTTAACATGGAATCTGCTTCCATCTCAGAACAGAAGCCTTTGGTCCTAGCCTCCAGGCCTGGCAAAAAGGGGACAGATGAGGAGCGTAGTCACCCACGTCTTCCTTGGAGCATAAGGTCAAGTTATTGGGAGAGGATGCACTCTTCTCTATAGTTACTCAGATGGGGTGAGCTGCCCGGTGGAGCGCCCTTTAACATATCCCATCTGGATGGACCCCAGCACCACATCAGCTAGCAGAGCCTGTGGGGTGACCTCTGTGTCTTTCCTCTTAAACATCTGGCTCTTTCTGTTCTAATTCGCCAGGAACTGCACTTAGGTTTCGGGCACCAATATAAACACTACACTTGCAGTTCCAATTCCAGTGCTTCACAGCTTCTTAGCTCTCCTCTTAGGAATCCAATCTTAGAAAAGCAATCCCAGACACCTTTCCTGTGGAGATCTCTGCGCAATTCTGCAGCTTTATTTTGGAGTGCTCCGATGTTATCAAGAGAAGACAAGGGAACAACAATTGCTGTCAACATACTGAGACCTGGAAGGTTGGCTAATTTGCTTGGGACCTCAGCAACTTTTCTCTAGTTCTGTATTCCTCTCCTCTCCACCTTTAGCATCCTCACCCCATGGTCAGAAAATGCTGAGTTAGTGGGGGGCAGTGTGGTCACCCAAGTTCTCAGCCACCCAAACAGCAACAAGCATACCCTGTGGGGAAACCCTGAAATGAGAACAGGGAACAGGAAAAGAAAACACTGTTGAATAATAACTATAATACCCGTCAACATCTCGTTGTGTTTTGCATAGGAACCCATCATTTAGAAATGCCCTTTTCTATGTGACCAAAAATCATGTGTTTCCAACAAATAATTTATAGGTAAGAAATCCATGTTTTGCAAGTGCCAGGTTATCTTAGTCTTGAGTGTACCCACTGTTAATGTGCCAGGGGAGTGTTTGGTCTAAAGGAAATCAAGCAGCCTAACCTCCTACAAAAGTTAGTTATAGTTGCCATAGCAACCAGACCAGCCTCAGACTGAAGGGCAGAGTTCTTCAGATTCATCTGCTGCTTCCCCAGATTGACTTCCTCCCAGCAGAATCGTGTTTCCCAATCATCAGCACTGCAACTGTTATTTTCCATTAAAAGGAAAAAAAAAAAAAAAAAAGCAAAGTTGCAGTCTGCAGTTTATTTTGGCTTTTCCCCTAGTGCCATTCAATGTCTTTTTATCTCTGGAAGGTGGAAATTGGTAATGCAATCCTTTGGAACTTTCGTTCATGCATTCACTAATATGGTTGGAACCTGGGCCAGTGGGGTTCGATGGTAATTACACTTTGATGGCTGGAACACGACCTGTGAAATGAGTTGCAGGTCTCAGTTTAACTCCTAATGGACAGTGATCCACATCCCGTGGAATCTTTTCCAGCTCCTGTTCTCAGACCCAAGGAAGAAGTCAGGAGGTTGAATACCTTCCCTTGAGGGTAAACTGCAGGGCCTCCTCCCCAGGAATTATGCTTTGCCTTTCTAGACCACTGATAATATCTGCAATTAGTCCCAAAATACTCTGTGCTGTATGTAAATAACACAAACTGCATTTCTAGGCAGGACCACCAAGGTGGAAAGTACAAGTAATTTGCCCTGGTTGTGGGAAGGATAAGACAATTAGTATCAGCAGGGGTAGCGATTCCATTCCCTGTACTAAGATCTCTGAAAAATCTCCCTGTATCTTAAGAAACACAGCCAATTAATGAACAGCAGGAATTGGGGATGGGTCAATACTTTCTGATTCATTATTAAAGTTCATTTATATTTTATAGGGCTTATTGGTACATAGATTTTTCTGTTTATGTCTCTTCTAACAAGATTGAAAGGGGGGAAGAGGGGGGAGTTGACACTGGGGTTAGAGACACCTGGATCTGGTGGGATGTTGTGGAAACTGCAAAAGACATAAAGCACACACTTTCATTTGTTTAAATCCAGAAATATAAAGAGCAAAATAAAAGGTAGATAACAGGAAATAGACAGCATGGAAATGGGTCAAAAGATGGAGGGAAGAAGGGAGGGAACGTGATGAAAAAATAATTAAGGTATTGACATGCATGCACCACTGCTGCAAGAGGAATAGAAACTTGTGCTGCAAGCATGTGCGAATAAAAAGTAAAATTTAAAAAGACATAAAAGATTGTTGACAAAAGGGATGTTTGCTTTAATTGGAACAACAGCATCGACACTGTGCAAAATTATCATTATTACTATTATTACAATTATTTAATATATTTGGTCTGGGGTCTCACTATGAAGCCTGGACTCATAGTGATCCTCCTGCTTTCAGTCTCTCCAGCTTTGGGGTTACAGGTGTGCACCACCAAACCCAGACTTTGCCAGTGGCTCAGGACACCCAGAGGCGGGGCCTGCATGGCATGCCATACCGGGGACCAAATGCCGGTCCCTGTGCTTCTCTATGCAGACACTTAGTCTGCTAAGCCATCTCGCCGGCCTAAGAATGATGCTAGATTGTGAAAGATACGAGATCACCAGAACAGAGCCCAGTCCTAGCAGCCCACACTCCCAGCAGACAGTGACAGGTACTCAGGGAGAGCAAACAGCACTGTGAGAGGTTGAGGCAGGAGGTCTGCGAGCTGTAGGCCAGCCCCAGCACCTTAGTGCTTAGGGAAACCCTGTCTCAAAATTAAAAAAGTGGGATGGTGCTGAGATGCAGTTCAGTGAGAGGGAGCTGGGGAGACTCCCAGTATGGGGTGAGGGGGTTACCTAGTGAGGTATTGTCTAGGGAAATTTGAACTGGAGTTGCTTGTACAGGTAGGAATTCACAGGCACATAATGAAGAAAACTTCTTTTAGGAACTAAGAAGAGCATAAATGAAGTGGCTGGTGTGGCTTGAGATTTAGGGTAAGCTAGGAGCTGAGCTGAGGCTGAAAGTGTTAGTAAGGGTTCTTAGGAGGGCTTGTAGGCTGGGGAGATGGCTCAGTAGGATAAGCGCTTGACTGGCAAATGCAAGGATCTGAGTTCAATCCCTGGTTCCGCAAAAAAAAAAAAAGAGTCTTAGGAGGGCTTCTAATAACAGATAAGGAACCCTGGGACTCACCTGCTAAAGATTCAAAGATGTGAAACCCAGAGGTTTGCATCTGGTCATTGCTTTTTAGGCAATGAGCTATTAGTAAAATAATTTTTTTCAAACAGGATTCCATTGACCTAATCTATGTACTAGATTAGGATAGTACCTTAATAGGTAAAGCTGAAAACATTCTGAATTTCTGTCAAGATGCGGCTATGAGCGCCTTGAAATGTCCTAAGTGCTTCTATAATCGGTCCCTGTCCAAGGTTAAATGGGTTTGCACAGGCTGCAGACGGAAGCCGCCCCGCGGAAATGCTGACTCGGGTCTGTGGAGTGACAGCCGTCAAGGCGCAGCGCTCGGGGTTGGGATGAGTGGCTGGGAGCTGCTGCCTGCAGCGGAAGACACGGCTGAGCCCTTACACCTCTTTCTCCATTTCTCTCCTGCAGGAGCAGCAATGGAAGCCTTCCACATACAGCGGCATAGCTCCAGTTTGCTTTCCGGGCCCGCTGACTGACAAACCAACAGGCACAGTAAGGATGCATCCGTTTCTCTTTGAACATGGTGATTTGAGTCCATCGGCTGGTATTGGTTCATCTTGAGCTATCTGGGTAAAATAATCAAACTGATCTCATAAAAATGGCAGACAAAATCCCGAGTTTGAACTCTGGTTGACAGAATTGAATTGAACAAATAAGTAAATGAAAGACTGAATGGTAAGTGCAGAGAAATTCCAACACCAATTTGCTGAACTCCAGAAATGGGAGAAGGCAGCCCTGCGTTTCACAAAGGAAAGCAGAACTCTGCAGAGGGGCTCAAGGACAGTGTCCAGACACAGCTTGACAGAAGGACTTGGGTTCCTGCAGGTCCCAGGCCTCCCAGTCCTTTGCTATCTGAGAACCACACACAGTCCCCCCTCTGGGATGAAAAAGTCACTGGAACACCTAAAAGCAAATGAATACAAGTCCTTTACATAGCGTTTTTCTCTTGAATTCATAGATACACTTAGGCAGAACCAGGAGATTTTTTTCCCCCAGATTTTTTAAAAGGAAACGAATCTCCTTTGCTGGTTAGTCCCTGGTCATCTTGTCTGGGATCCAAGTCCTGTCCAGGCAGCTGTCCCACAGGGTGTGAAATCCAGGGTGACAAGAAGCCTCCCTCCCTCCCGCCTGCCCTGTCAGCATCAGCTGCTCACAATCAGCAGGAGGAGCAGGGGTGCTGCCCGAGCTTCCGCAGAAGGGCTTCTGCACCCTGTGTGCAGTGAGGGTCTGTGCTTCCCATCTGCTGACCTCTGCTCAAAGTAGGAGTCTCCCTTGGCGCAAAGGTGCAACCAACCAGCCAACAACAAAACACTCCCTGGATGTCACAAAGCAGGTTGGCAATGGCTCTGACACACACTTCCTAACCCCATGGCTGTCGCCTCCCATCCCACATATTCTGACTGTTTATGTAGGCTCCAAATAGACCACCCCTTTGCCAGTGGAGAGGGAGGGAAGTGATTTCCGAGACTGAGGTCAGAAGTCCATAAACCTCTGATGGGTCTTTCTTGGCTAAACTGCATTTCTATCCAATAAATGGATGATCTTGAATTAGCTCCATGGTTTCCTAGACCTGAGGAGGAATAGGGACCACAGAGTTAGGGTGTGGAGTGAGGGACAGATCCTGGAAGCGAGGCCATGTGAAGGGACCCTCCTGGTTCAGGGACACTCTTATTTGTGCTGTCTTCTGCTTGTCCTCTCCCCTTGGGCCATTAGCAGGTGGGCCTTCTGTACCATGTCACTAGGCTGTCTTGGTCTGTGTGAGGTCATTCCCAGAGGACACTTGCTCTTTCTTCTCTCATAGCATTGGCTTCTAAGCTTAATACATTCACTGCAAATTACTCTAAGGAATCCATTCTGCAGTCACTCTGACATCCATCCACCTAGAGGGGAAAATGACATGGAAAATGGGAGCAGAGTCAACCTTCAATTAGAAGGGGCCATGGAAGTCAGGGCTTAAGGCGGGTAATTAATATCTATGATTAATTTGCTCCTAATCCAAGCTGTCCTCCTTGCTAGCAAGACGCTTTCCTGTGGGTTTAGGGCTGAAAGCGACACCCAGATAGGATTTCTACCACCCAAACTGTGGTGCTTTGAGCTGAGTCAGCAACTAGTGCTTCCTTCCCACAGGAAAAGGAGGGTCCCGCAAAAGCTCTGGTTGGAAACCGGCGTTCAAAGGAAGCTCGTAATCAAAAAAGAAAATATTTGGGGATCAACTCTAATAAGACAAAGGGATAATTCTTTCATCTTTTTAATGGTTGACACTGGAAGGTAGAAACAGAGAAGGGAAATCATGGGGCACACAGAGAAAGCAGAAAAATCACCTCAGGCAGAAGGCAAGCCAGCCTGTGATATGTGATTATCCACCCTCAGAGAAAGAGGAAGTTGAGGGTTTCACTTTGCATAATTGGAGTCAGCGCCTTTTGAATGGAACACACAAATTTATGTAAATAGGAATGCAAATGGTAAAAATATGTGTTTTGGGATTTCCTGGGGATAACCTGGCAATTTGGTCTTCCTTTCCTTTGCAGATGCCAAACACTGCATTGTGAAAGGTTGAGCTGAGCTTCTCATCAAACCCCACAGTGTTTCAGTGAGAAAGCATTTCTCTGTGATTTGGGGGAGATATTCTCTGGTGTGTGAATTAAAAAAGAGTACTTTAACATACTTGATAGCAAAGACGTTATTCCCAAGAGGTGACATAGGCTCCGGTGCAAGCATAGAGGATTTTAGGATTGCAGTAAATCAATGAGGCTATTGAAAGTGTGCTAGACAATGATGATAGAGTTGAAAGTAGAGATTGAAGGAGGTCCCGAGCAGAGAACGGTGTAAAGTGCAAGCACTAAGTTGTGCCACAGAACTCTCACTGGTGCTACTGGAGAAGCATAGGACAGATTGGGGAGGTCAAAGAACTCAGTCAAGGGCCGTGACCTTAGCAAACTACAGAGTCCTTCTGATCTACAAGCAGACAGATTAGGGGCTGCCCGTGACCTGGACTACGCCAACCTGGCTTTCTCCAAAGAATTTCGATGACAGGTAAACATGTCATCCATCCAAACAAAGGTAACTTGAATGTCTTATTGGATCTGACTAGGAGGAAATCGAGAGATAAGCTGCTTTGAAAGGTAGCAGTGTCAGTAAATGGAAATGTGGCTGAGAAAGTAAACAAGGGACCCTGGGCCTTTTGTGTTTTCGGATGGTTGAAAGGGAAACCGAAGGCGCAACTGTAGAAGCAACTAGATAAATAACACAGAGAAAGAGCAGAGCTGAGGAGGACACAAAATCAACAAAATAGAGAGCTGCTGCATTTCAAAGTTTGGAGGTATCTGCAGAAGAAAAAAAAAAGTTCCTTTTAACAGATTAATCTTCATGTTTTTTTTTTTTTCTTTAAATCAGTGTGTAGTTGTTATCACTGAAGAACATTTAGTTTAGCAAATGTTCTTTAGTGTTTGAAGAATGGCCCTAGGGGTCAGAGCATGATCCAGCTCACAGAACATCATGCCATTGCTGTACAACTGAGTCGTGGTGAACAGCACCAGCTCTGTAAGTTTCTTGACTTAATATTTATGAATCAGGGCTCTCAGTGGCCTGAGAAGACAGAGGAGCCACTCCTAGAACTAATCTGTGGTCTAGTACTGCTTCTAAAAGAACACTACAAGTCGTGAATGGAATCATCAGGAAATAAAGTCTTAGCAAAGCAGTCCATTAGAATTTCTATAGTTGTAAGTAAACAGAATCTATGTGAGTAGGCCTGAGTTGGCTAGATCTCTATTTATATTCAGCTCTGATCACCAAAGCAAAATGCATTAAGCCAAGTGCTTTTCTTCTGGGGCTTTTTGTGATAAGATAAAGGAAATCTCCAAATTAAGAAGTATACTTTCTTCTACTATATGTAATGGAGGTTTCTGCTGGGCTTGTGTCTACCCAGCCTGAGAGTGTGTTTTCAGCCTCCCTTGCATCTCAGGGTGCCTTAAGTGTCTCTGTGGCTACATGAATGGGTTCTGGTTGCTGGGATGTCAGTGGAAGTGGCCTGCTCAGATTGGGGTAGTACCCTTCACGGGAAAGTCCTGCCTCTCCTTGGCTGGAATACAGATGTGGTAGCAGAATCAGGAACAGCCAGATTGAACCAAGAGAAACCCCATGGATGAATCAGGGCTTCTGGCTCAGTAGATCTGGACTGCTTGTGTTCTGTTCTTGCTTAGGACAGAATCACTTATCATCTTGTTTATTCCACAAACCCTTCTGGTCCCTGGTCCTGCAGGTATGCTGAGAGCGCTGTGCCAGTTACACAGAGGAGGAGAGAAGCTACTTGTCCCATGGAGAGTCACGTACACAGGAAGGGAAAGCAGTGACAGTACGATAAATATCAGCTAGAGGAAAGATGTTGAGCTGTTAACACCCATTTCCCAAATTCAGTGTGGATAAGACAGGAGAGCTAGAGAAGCTGGCTTCCAAGAGCCAGGTGGTGAGTGGGTCTGTCCAGCAGACAGGCCTGTCCCTGAGTTCTGAAAGTTGCAACCCTGGAAGTCAAGATCCCAAGAAATCCTTCTCAGGACTGAGGCAAACACATTTCTACTGAAAACCCCCAAACTCAAGAACTGCAAAGGAGCCCATCATTTGCCAAATGATGTTGCCATTGATCCTCATTCCCTGTGGAAGCTGCCACCAGCTCGGAAGCTCACACTGAAGCTGGTGCTCAGCCTGCTCCTCTGCGCTGGCATCCGCAGCAGCAGGTCCAGCTCTCTGGGGCAGACATCCTGCGCCCCAGCTTTCCCCAACTTTGTCACCCAAATGTTACAGGGTGAGCAGCGTATTATTCCTAATTCCTCATTTGCAGCCACTCTCCTTTTACTTAACATGAAGAACACTTCTTATTTTGCCTTAATAAATCAACTCCTTTAAAAAAAAAAAAAAGTCATCTCTTACCACTGCCACCCATTGCAGTCCGTGTCGTGTTCTTCCTGGTCTCCCTTTGCTCACACTGCATGGCACCACCACGTGCACCCTATAGGCCTGTTAGGCCAGTGTGCGGTGATTAAGAAATGTGAGGAAATTTCGTTTGCTGTTAGGTTGGGTAGTTTCATCTTGTCCTCCTTTAGGACAATGGTTGAAGTTGTATTCTACTTCTACGGCCTACTCTCTTCAATAGAAGACAAAGAATTAAAAAAAAAAGAATCAGTATTATTGGTGCTGTCCTCAAAGTATTAAATAACCAAAATTAGGAATCTAAGGGGCTGGGGAGATGGCTCAGTGGAATATAGGCTTCCCTGGCAATTGCAAGGGCCTGAGTTCAATCCCTGGTTCTGCAAAAAAGAAAAAAAAAAAAGGCAAATTTCCAAAATTAGGAATCTATAGCCCTTAAATTTAGGAATTGAGTTCTGATGCTAAAGTTGAGGGCTTTAGTCCCTCCACTCCCAGGAACTCAGCTACATGCAAAGCGCCACCTTAATGCACCCAGGTGAGAGGTCTGCCCACCCCAACCTCCCTAACAGGCAAGATGGCTCATAAACAGGCTTAAGGAGCACAAAGGAGCTGTAATAAAATTTAACAAATACGTTTAAACCAATGGTTCTACAATTTATGTTCTCCTGCAAACATAAAAATGTCTGACACCAGTTCACAAAAGCCACAGAAAATAAATAAAATATTACCCGTTACATCTGCAGAATGTGTTTCCTTGGCTAATGAAATTTCCTGACAAATAACCTATGTAGGTGCCTAAGTACTATGAAAATAGAAAATAAGAAACATAAGAAACAAAAATCTGCTGCTGCTGCTCTTGCTTTACAGTTTATAGTGGTTGAAATATAATGTAATGCAACATAATGGACTAACCGTAGACTGACTCTCTCTCTCTCTCTCTCTCTCTCTCTCTCTACTCTCTCTCTCTCTCTCTCCGGACCCTTACTTACTATTATGGAATGTGCCCTTATCAAAGGGTACAGAGTCCTATTTGTTTTACAGAGGTGGTGTTTATTCTTTCCTCCTCTCAGTGTACTGTACTTTCCATTAACACTGCCCGGATTTCTTTCCCAGCTCACAGCTGAAAAATATCAAGTGGGACTTTTAGTAGGAAAAGGCTATGTAAATGGTCTCATACATTATTATTATTTTTTTTTTGCTCCGAATGCCTTCAGGGCAAGTTTGGCTGGCTTGAGTTGTGGGGATCGAACCACAGCAACCTGAGCCTGAATGCTTTGTTGAAGCAGCCACTTAAAGAACTGAGCTAAGGGGCAGGCCCCCGGTCTCATACATTATTAAGAAAAAAAGGAAACCTAAGTTTGTATAACCTGGTAGTGGGGTAAAAAGTAACATATAGCTACGATAAATACACATACTCTTTTCACTCAGATGACAAAAAACAATAAGTTCTGGGAACACACTCGATTATCAGCAGAATTAATACAGCTTTGCTACCTTTTTATTACTTGGGTACATCTGAGAAAGGCAAGGGAAGCACTTTGTGGAAGTACTGCATCCTAAGGTCCAAGTGAGCTGAGCATCTGCTAAGAAATAAACAGACATTGAGCACTTACCATGTACTGTAAACAGTAATCTGGGGCAATTTGGTAGAAATGATAACAGCAATAATGATTATTATAATAGCTGCCATTGTTTGCAGACTCTGTGCCACACACTAACCCAAGTTTTTATAGGCTGTGTCTCACTTAATCATTTTATAGATGAAGCCTACAGGATAAACAACCGGCCTGAGGTCAGAGTGCTAATAAATGGCAGCGTCCGGTATCCAGACCCACGCATGCTGGCCCTGGAGCCGATGCTTAACTCACATGATGCAGAGACTTTTCTTATTCAGAAGACCTCGGTCCTATTCCTAGTTGAAATACAATCAAAGTTTTCTGAGAGAACACAAAAGGATGCCAGAAAAGTGTGACCTTGCTGATGTTATGGGTCACGCTTGCTACAGGTAACTTACCTTAGATGCTCATTCTCCTAAAGGCTCCAGTTATAAATAGCAGCTCTGAACAAATGGGAAATAATATATGAGCAAGTCGCGCTGGGTGAGGCAGTAGCTTTACAAAGAACTTTAAAGGGGCGCAGGTGGCATAGAAGTCACCATGAGGTCACTCAGATCCAAATATTCAGAAGTATTCTTCAGAAGTCACCCTTATATTTAGGTGTCCCAGTTTGTCTACTCTGGAAGAAGGAGGCTTAGTTGCACCAAATCCATGAGGCTATGCATTTAATTTTAAGAACATTAACACGCTCAGTGAAAAAAGTCAAAGTAGCATTATTAAATATCATCAAAATTCCCATTAATGAAAGAATTAGTAAAGCCGGGGTGGAGTCGAAATCTCTACTTGCTGCTAATGCCTGTTCAGTTTTTGCATGTGGACCCTTTGGGCCCTTTGGATGCCTGTTAAAATACATGACTGTGAATGAGGTGAACAGAAAACACGTCACATAAAAGTTTATGGTCTGGAGAGTAGGGTGGAATTAGTGGTCCAATGAACTCCTTAGTTGTGTCTGTGTTTTTTAAAGGTCATTTCCTGCGTTTCACTAGAGGCAGGGAATTACATTTGGCCCCCATAGAACTTTGTGCCATTATGAACATTTTTTTCAGCCCACCTGATTTTAAGGCCAGTTGATTGCACGTCTGTCGATTTCACTGGTTTGTAACCTCAGTGGCTACGGCTGAGGTGGGCCTGGATTGGGCCTTATTTATTATTGAGCTCCCCTCAGTGCCAAGCACAATTCTTGCCACATAGTAACTGCTTGTTAAGGACATAGAAAAGGGAAACACAGAGAAATTCTCACCTTGCTGCATATGAGATCCACGTTTTTCGGAGTGCCTAAGTTCATGATGGCTTGGTCAAATGCCTTCTCAAACATCTGTGGCAAATTCTTCAGTAAAAAAAAATTCAACTTCTTTTAAAAGACATTTGCTTAGGATGCCATAGCTCCTGTAAGTCTCTATTCATTTGCAAATGTCAGAAGCTGTGATTTTTACACTGAGGAAGTTCAAAGGGAATCAGTGATAAGAGTCATGATGTTGAACTTAAAATAGAGAAGAAGAAAGTCCTCATGCTCTGCGGCCTGAAGTTGTTTCACTGCATCAATGAGAGTCATCTGGCTGAGACCTATAGGAAAATCCTAGCTGCCCGGCACAAGGAACACCTGCTAACCCCCGTCCAGTAAGATCTCCACAGCATTGGACTCACTGGACCTCTTCTCCAATGGCTGCTCCTCCTTCAGCTTTTATGAGCACAGGCTGTTTTAATCCCCATCTAGCTTTCCTCAGTGGTACCTGCGATTGCGGCTTCTCCAACGTTCCATCCCTCGGGCTCTCTTCTCAGGGTTCAACACTTCTTCTCTGAGCGGTTTTCTTATTCCATCAGTTCATTGACTCATCACACTCAAAATGAAACTAGTGGGCTGGTGAGATGGCTCAGTGGTCTAAAGAATCTACTTAGAACAAGCTTAGCAAAGCACAGGGACCATAGTTCAATCCCCCAGCACCACATGCCAGCCAGCCCCACCCCCTGGTGGGCTGAGCTGGCCACACATACACACACACACACACACACACACAAATAAATAAAAAATTTTTTTTTTTAAAAAAGAAAAACTAGTTAGCTTCTCTCTTCCTTCTGCATCTCTGCTGTACAAATGTTCTGGTCCTGCCCCAGCTGATGGTCACATCCTTTAGCCAGCAAATCAAGGTAGATACATGGACATCATCCAGAATCCTCTCCCTCGTCCATCCAGTCAGTCAATCACTGTACTCAAATGGGTTCTGCATCCTTAGCGTCACACTATCTCCTTCCCCCTTGTGATGGTTTCACAGGTAGACTATCTCTCAACTGGATACAACATATGAATGGCAAAAATGACCAGTCTACACGACTGAGAAGAGGATGGCTTCCTGCTGGCTGCTGCCCCAGCCTGCAGCTCTCTACAGGGTAGAGGGAGGCCTCTGTGATCGCCTGCCCTGCTGCCCTGCGTCCCTTGCTGCATTTCCCTGCAGCTCTCTGCTCCTGTTCATGCTGTTGCTTTCACTTGTGCCTGCCTGATTCCTGCTGCTTTCTCAAAACCTGTCTTACAATTTGACCAACTTCTTTTCCTTCCCTATTAAAATCTCTAATCTGAGTTAGAGTTTTATTTTTCATTTTCTGCTATAGCTTTGCTCTGTAGCACTGCAGGAAAAGTCAAGTCTCCTCTGAGTCATGAAGCACGTTTCTTTGGGTTACACACATGACACATTTTGTGGCACACACAGCATGGAGGGCCCCAGAAATCCAGCCTGCACTTCTCAATACTTGGTCTGCTCATTTCACCCCACACTCAGAGTCCAGAGCTCATTCTAACCTACAATTCAGATCCCTTTTGCTCACTTATGTGTTATAGGATTCTGTAAACCAGAGGTCAGACTATGAGCTTTCACTGGTGGGGAAAGTGAACCATTTCTTTTCCTCTCAGATGATTAATGCCTATTATTATGCTGGAGTTCATTGTGGGGGAAAAAAGATATTTATCAGTTAGCAACCACAAAGACAAGGCACCTCGGCTAATGTGAATTCTTCTCTATTAACTGATAACAAGATAATTGAAGAAGATAGGCACATTATCCAGTTTAGGGGATTCTGCTAGATCTGTCTTATTAAGTGGAATTGCAGTGGAGTTCGAACTGCCTTCCATACCTTTACAACAGGGTAATTATGATCAGCATCTCCAGGTGGTGCAGGTAGAAAGAGAAAGAAAAATGGTTACTGACTCCAGCTTGGACTGTTGATATGAGACCAATCACAAAGCCATGTTAGGCTTCTTATAACTTGGCCATATCTGACCTGTTTTAGGGTCATGCATTCTGATAGGGGAAAGCTGAGTATGTGAACTGTGCACAAGTGGCTTTGAACACTGCATTAGTAAGAGTCTACCACACCCAAACTGGCACTATTTGGATCAACATCGATATTTATAAAAACAAACATGAATAGCATACTACTTTTAGAAGATAAATTGTATGAAGTATCCAAATCCTCACATACCTTTATTTCAGCATGGCACACCTCTTAATAGAGGGGGAAAAATTGTAGTTATATAATAAAAATTTGGATGTGATAGTGCATGCCAGTTATCCTGGCACTTGGGAGGCTGAGGTAGGAGGATCACCTCAAGTTCAAGGTCAGCCTGGGCTACATAGCAAGACTCTGTGTCAAAAAATAAAATAAGGCAAATGTGTATCATTTGATCAACAGTACTGGGTGTTTTGAAAAACATGAAGAAGGTATTTAAGTCTTAAGGGCTTTAGGAGGACATGTGCTGTGCTGGAGGGTAATTTGAACGTCCTTACTCCGACTTCCTACGTGATGCTTGACCCTGTCCCACCAGCACCTGCCAGTCATGTGAGTGCTTGTGATGAAAAGGAATTCTCTGTCTCCCAAGGCAATTCACTTCACCCATATAGAAAATAAATAAAAACGATTGAGTACCTACTGTGTGCCAGACACAGAACTAAGCATTTTATCTGTGAAAGCCCTAATTGTTCTTCATCACAATCTCATATGATTATTTCCATTTCACAGATGAGAAAAGTGAGGCTTAGCAAGGCTGCACAATTCACCCAGTATCACACAGCTGCTGTATGAAAGATCTGGATTTCACTTCATGGCCTGTCTAACTAACATAGTATATACATCCTCTCTGATTCAGCTTCTTCCCATTTTTTTTTTTCAAATGAATTTAGGACAGGGTCTACAGGGTCTACAGGGTCTCACTATGTAGATTAGACTTACAATGATTCTTCTGTTTTCAACCTCCCAAGCGCTGGGATTGTAAGTGCCTGCCACCAAGCCCAGTTTCAATCACCCTTTCAGGGAGCTCTAGGAGTGGGGCTAGAACAGCACACTGGGGACTGAACCCCAGCCACTGCTCTATGCCAAAGCAGGTGCTTAGGTCTGCTGAGCTATCTGGCCTGCCCAAGAATCTTTACTTTTTTATTTTTATTTTCTTTTTATTGCTGGGGATCGAACTCAAGACCTTGTACTTGTTAGGCAGGCGCTTATGCCAATGAGCTGTCTCCCTAGCTCAGGGGTTGTCTCCTATTATTGACTTGAAGACATGGTCTTAATTTGGGGGGGGAGACAACATGAAACATATCTGGTCCCTTTTTCACATCATTCCACATCTTCTCTACTCTATCCCTTTAATCTTCTCACTGAGCTTCCAGGGTTCAGTGGTGGGCTTAGTGCACCTAGGGGCAGGGCTGGTGTGGCATGTGGTGCCAGGGATTGAATCCTGGTGGTGCTAAGGCAGGATTAGTCCACTGAGCTATCTCTCCAGCCCTCTTCTAGGTTCTTATGGAATGAAAGATGACAGAGTTTCATTTGATGCAAAATCAGCTTTGGTGGAACTGTGGAAACACAAGGTTCAGCCACATGGTGAACCAAAGCCACAAGGTGTCTCACATCCATGTTGAGAACCTACATATCTGCTATCTTGTTTTCACACAGTGTTCTGAACTTAGGTTAACTTTTTTTTTGGTGAGGGTGTGGTACCAGGGATAGAACTCAGGACCTTGTGCTTCCCAGGCAAACACTTATTCCACTGAGCTATCTCCCTGACTCCCTGAACTTGAATTTAGAACTTCACACTTACCATAGCTAATATGTTATCCTAATGGCTTGGTTTGTTATTTTAGAATGCTGAAATCTGTTGATTACATTTTTGCAGTCTAGCATGTTTTTGATATCCTTTTGGTGTCCATGAAAAATTGCCCTAATATTAAATCACCCCAAATTTAGTAGCTTAAAATAACAATTTTGCCTCTAATTCTCTGTGTCAGAAGTTAGGTTAGGACCACAATGAGGTTCTTCTGGGGCTCAGTCAAGCATCAGCTGCCAGTCAAGTGGGAGCTGGTTGTTTAGAAGGACCTGGAATGAGCTGGCCAGTCTCCTCAGGTCTCCATCTCCCAGGGAGTGAGTCTGAGCTTATCCAGGATCTGTCTCCTGATAGCAAGTGAAATCAAGAAAAACTCTGTGGTGCCTGAGCTCAGGATGGATAAGCTATCACTTGCTCTCCATTCTCTCAGCCAAAATAAGTTCCACAGCCAGTAAACTTCAAGGCTGGAAAAATACATTTTATCTCTTGCTGGGAGGAGACAGTCATTTAAAACAGTCAAAGTTGCTTGAAAAAAAAATCTACATGCAGTAAGACACAAACTGAGTGGACATTTTGAAATCTACTACACTCAGGATTGTCATTTGTTGATTTAATGTCGCATCAATATCTTCTGAAACTTTCAAAGGAATTTCAATCAAACAAGTTCTAAAAATAAGGTTTTTAAAAGTATACTGTTTGCCTTACAGACTACTAAGATAACCATAATAAATGCAGAGTGAGCAATAACAGAAAGTAGACTTGCTAAACTATACTATTTTATTTTTATTATTTATTAATTTATTTATGTATTTATTAGGGAAGAGTCTATAGGGTGTTCAGGGTCTCACTACTAGATTAGACTCACAGTGATCCACCTGTTTATGGCCTGCCAAGAGCTGGGATTACAGGTGCGCGCCACCTGTCCAGTCTCAATTGCAGTTTTCGCACTCCCTGGGGGGTGGGCCAGCATAGCAGGCCCAGGGATTGAACCTACAGCCCCTGTGCCTGATTGCAGGTGCTTTAATCCACTGAGCTATTTGGCAGTCCCCACTATTTTGTTTTTAAAGAGACACAATTTAAAGAATAGGAAGATTTGTGAGGACTATCAATAAGGTAGCGTTTGTAGTACATGAGACTAAACTTTTTATGTGTGTGTTTTCAGTACTAGGGATCAAACTCGGGACTTTGTGCTTGCCAGGCAGGCACTTATGCCCTGAGCTATCTCCCTCATGAGACTGAGCTTTGGATTTGAAAAAGTTGAGGCTAACATCTGGACTGGGTGAAAGGAACGAGAAAGTACTGACATCAGGGATGAGTCAGTCACAGCACCAGAACCAGAGAACAGCGGAGGGAACTTGGAAGCATGAATGGGCCAAAAAGAGTTCACTAGGTAGTCGGGATTTGTCGTGACTCAGCTAAATTTGACCTTCATTTTGTAAACAGTGAGTTAAAAAACGTATTTATTTAGTTGGTACGAGGTCTTGCTACGCAGCTCATAGTGACCCTCCTGTCTCAGCTTCACCAAAGCTGGGATTGCAGCGTGCACCATCACACCCAGACTCAGTCCTGGCTCAGTGCACAGGGGGTGGAGCCCGAGCAGCATGCAGTACAGGGGATTGAGCCCCAGTGCCCGCTCTTGCCTACGCAGGCGCTTAGTCCCCTGAGCTGTCTCTCCGGCCCTTAGAGACCATTCTTGGGCAAACAGATAATGTGATTAAAATTTTTGTAAGCCCTGTCTAGCATGCATCTAAATGGGACATTTTTAGAGTCTGAGAAACCTCTCACAGAAAGCTTTACAGTTTTTTATTTTTCCATTTTTTAATATTATTAAAACAAGATATCTGATATCCCTTTTTCCTAAGGTAGATAAGAATTAGTCTCAATAACTAATTACTTTGCGAATTTACAGAAGGTGCCAGAATTTGCAAAGAGGAGAAAATGTTCTTTTTTTATGAAGAAGAGAAACTGGAAACGTAGCTACTTCTGCTGAAATCTGAGTCATCCGATCGTGTACGCAAACTTTGCCATATTATTTCCCCCCACCGCAAAATGATGGCTTGCAGAAATGAAAAGCTGACACTTTCAAAACTTAAAGATTTGTGACTGACTGAACAAAACCCTAAGTAATCACAAAATTCTTTCATTTCTCTTCCGGTACACAAATGCTTCTTACTGCAACAAGACACACAGACACGGAACCTTCTTAGCTGTTCTCTCAGACTGAATTCTGTTTGTTGACAGTTACTGGAGTGCCTATTTTTTTTGGGGGGGGGTGACCAGGGCTCTAACTTGAGACCTTGTGCTTGCAAGGCAAGCATTTATGCCACTGGGCTATCTTCCTGGCCCCTGATAGTCACTATAATACGCAAATCTCTAATCAATATTCCAATAGCAAGACACTAAGAGTGCTGGGAAAATTACTGAATATGTACAGAACAGTCAGGGGTCCCCTTAGCAAAGTGCTGCCACGTGGCAAGTCGCTCGCCAGCTGCATGGTGCGATGGCGGTCCCTCCTTAAAGCAAATTCCACATGAATCTAATAATCAAATAAATTTTTGGGAAGATACGAGTGATTGTTTGATGATCTGCTATAGAGGAAGGCTTTTTTAGCTTAGAAGTATTGGGGTCCTAAGATACTGATGGATCTGACCAGTGATTACCAATAACTGTGAAAAACATTATCTTATTGTGAATTTCGTAAAGAATAGATCAGGGTGACAATACTTAAAACCACTAGTTTTGACATCATTAAAAGAGGCACACTCAGATAATTATGTTTCATGCAGGATGCAGTAAGTTGACATTACTACCAAGAAATATCTTGCCTAAAAAAATTATCAAAAGCTTGTCAACTCAGATCTGCCTGTGACTCGAGAGAAAACTTAGGGGACAAAGGAAGGCAGTAAGTGGTATCTTGATGAAACCATCATCCAGGCCTTGGAAGTGGGCTATCCTGGAGGATGAAACACCCAAGTTTTTCAAAAAATAAGTGGCCAAGAATAGAAAAGAGTGGAGGGACTTTAGTCACATCAATTAAATTTAGTATGTAGATCTCATTTAAAAATATCATTTGATGCAAAAATACAACTCCAAAATGACTTTTAAAAAAAATCAGGGGATATTGAACCTCACTGGACATTACGCATGAAGGAATTACTATTAATGTTGACATATGTTTATTTTTTTAATCTTATTATATGTGACATGAAATTGTCTGAGATTTAAAATATTTCAGCAAAAGAACCATGGGGAAAGAAGAATTAGTGGACAGGAATTACAGAGTGGGATTGGGAATGCAGTAACCATGAGAAGCAAAACAAAAAAAGAGCTGCAGAACTGGGCATGGTTGGACAAACATATAATTCCAGCCACTTGGAGGCTGAGGTTGATTTGTCCATGGTCATATAGACTTTTTTTTAAGAAAGATAATTGTTGGCAAACGTGACCCAAAAATATCAAAAGAAACTATGATAATTTTTGTAAAGTTGTGAGATAATATGTTGAAAATTATGTGGAAAAAAATTATTTTCTTAGAAAAGTGGGAAGAGGGGCCGGGGAGATGACTCAGTGGAATAAGTGCTTCCCTGGCAAGCTCAAGGGCCTGAGTTCAATCCCCGGTTCTGCCAAAAAAAAAAAAAAAAAGAGAAGATACAAGGACAATACTAATTCATCTTCAATAGCTTTTAATAATTCACTGCCTTCTTTATCATTTGAGCAAGTAACTTTTTCTGAAATCATACACAGATTATGTTCTATAAATCTTTTATTCCCTCTTCTTTCTCTAGTCCCCTCTAACTTCATTAAATTACTTGTAGCCAAGGTGTTGTATTGTTTTCAAAAAAGTCCTACTAGGAATAGCAGACTTAATTTTAATATCATATCCAGAAGTTTATTGTTAACTAATGACAAACAGAAATGGCACTTGGTTTTTCACAGTGAAATCTGAGTACTTTTTCCTGGGTTAAAAAAAAAAATTGAACATACAGCATGCATACCTATAGTCATAGCCTTCAGGAGGCTGAGTGGCTGAGACAGGAGGACCACTGTAAGATGGAGGTCAACCTGGGCTACAAAGTGAGTTCAAGGTCAACTTTAATGAACAGGGAATCCCTGTCTGAACAAGAAGGAGAAAGAGGAGGAGGAGGATGAAGAGGAGGACAAGAAGGAGGAGGAGGAGGAGGAGGAGGAAGAGGATGAGGAGAAGGAGAAGGGAGAGGAGGAGGAGAAGCAGAAGGAGAAGGAGGAGGAGGACAAAGATGAGGAGGAGGAAGAGGAGGAGGAGGAAGAGGAGGAAGAGGAGGAGAAGGAGAAGGAGAAGGAGAAGAAGAAGAAGAAGAAGAAGAAGAAGAAGAAGAAGAAGAAGAAGAAGAAGAAGAAGAAGAAGAAGAAGAAACACTTTCTATTAAAATAATTCTTCCTCATTCTTCCTTCTTATGGGTAATTTGGAAAATTCAGGAAAAATCAAGAAGGAAATAATTTCCACAAAGAAAACCAGTAAATATTTTTGTATTTCTCTCTCTCTCTCTCTCTCTCTCTCTCTCTCTCTCTCTCTATATATATATATATGATTATTCAACAATTGCAGTTTTCTACACGATATGTTTTATTTTCACATTATAGATCATTTTTAATGTCTTTAGATTTTAAAAATCTTAATCACTAGGGGACTACACACTCAGGCCCCCTTCCTTTCAACAAATATATTCTGCTCATAATAAAAAAAACCTTAATCATTAGTATTTGACTATATTACTATAGCTTGTTACTTTTACCAATCACCGGTTCTGGGCATTTTGTTATTTCTGGCTTTTGTCATTTTAAATTATGCTACAGTAAAAAAGGAAATACCTAAATCTATGTATATTTCTGTGACAACTTCCTTATAACTACTCCTAGAAATACATTATGAAAGTTAGAAATATCCACAATAATGATTCACAATTAAAGATCCACAATCTGTTTTTCTTAATTATAGTTTATATTTCTAGCAGCAACTTACAAGAATGTCAATCTCGATATAGCCCATCAGCATTGAATATTATGATTTTATCTTAGCTAGTTCAGTAACTTAAATCATGGTGTCACAGTGCTTGCATTTGTAGTAATTGTTTACTAGTGATATTTATTTTTCTTTATATCCATTTATTTTTCAGATATTTGGTTCTATATGGTGTATGATCCGTTTTTCTATCAGAACTGTAGCATTTTTACATCAACATTCTTTACATTGTGACAAGGATACAAGACAAAAATAGTAAAGCACATATTTAATTGTTTAACATTTATAATCCCCCTCATCTCCCTTTTTCCCTCTTCTATTCCACATAAGGAGGAATGTTCAGCCTGCATGTCTGCTGACTGGAATGAGGTACCATTGGGAGAATACAAGTTAAGCTGATGTACATAAGAAAGGACATAAAACAAGCAAAGTATAAGGAGTTTGTTTACAATACTGATATCAAGACTAATTGTGAGGCTGCAATAACTAACACAGTGTGATTTGTTCATAAAAGCATAATTTTTTGTTTGCTTGGTACAGAGAACTGAACTCAGGACCTTGTGTTTGCCAGGCAGGCTCAGTGCCCTTGAGCTACATCTGCAGCCCCTGGCCATAAGAACAGGTATAAAAGCCAATGACCTAAGATAGAGTATAAATACATATCCACACAAAGTTAATAGTTTTGATAAACATGTAGTGATATCTCCGTAGAGAAAAAATACCCCTTCAATAAGCAATGTCAACACAACTTGACATTTAAATTAAAAATACAGACCCAGCCTTAAATAACATACAAATACTAACTTTATTTTTTAAGGAAGAAAGATTTATTTAGCTCATAGTTTGTGCAGGTTCCATTCCATAGTCAGCCAGCTCCAAAGCAAAGTGGCACACGGCAGGGGGCAGCCATTCATGGCAGTGAAGGACAGCAAAGCAGCAAGAGCAAAGAGGGAGGAGCAGTGGCTGCCACCAAATATTAACTTCAAAGGGGTCACTTACCTATACATAACTAAAATTGCAGCTTGCAAAATAGAACAAAGGGAAATATTTTTGTGACTTAAATATACAAAGATTTATTAGCTATGATACAAAAGCAATGAAGAATAAAATGACAAAAGTAGAAAATTAGACTACAAAAACCCAGATATGGTGACCATTGTTTGTAATCCAGCACTTAGGAAATCGAGCAAGGGTCATGAGTTCAACATCATCCTGGGCTGTACAGCATGTTGAAGTCCAGCCTGAATTATGTAATGAGATGCTGTCTCTAAATAAGAAAACAAATTTTTTCTGGATGTGATGCAGTTTCAGCATTCTGGAGGCTGAAGCAGGAGGATCAAAGTGAGTACAAGGCCAGCCTGAATTACATAGTGAGGCCTTGCCTCAAAAATAAATACACAAATAAATTGTGACCTTCAAAGGACAACAACAATTAAAAAGGAAGCCATGGATTGGGAGAATATATCCATAATTCATATGTCTGACTGAAGACTCAAATGAAAGATGTATAATGAATTCTCACAAGTCAAAATCCAGAAGAACATAAGCCAAAGCAGTTTAAAGACTGGCCTATAATTTGAGCAGAGACTGCAAAATAAGACATCCAAATTGACAACAATCAATAGAGAATTGATCAACTGCATCTGTTATCATGAAAATGTAAATTCCAGACACAACACAATCCCCTGAACAGCTGAATTTAAAAAAAAATAAAAAATATTAAGTATTGGGAAAAATGGAAAACAATTAGAACCCTAGACATTGCTTCTAGACATACAAGCAGATAGTGTGTGTCTCAGTTACTCTTTGCTCCTTGCTGGGACGAATACCCAACACCCAAAATGAAGGAAGGACAGGTTTATTTAGCTCACAGTTAGTGGAGGCTTCAGTCCCTGCTCGGGTGGCTCCAAGGCAGAGCAGCAATGGCAGAGGGCAGCAGTAAAGAGCAGATAGCGAAGGGAGGAGTAGCAACAGTGGCTACAGAGGGGAAGTCTGTCTCTCTGTCTCTCTTACGTTGCATTCAGGCTATCCATCACAGGCTGGAGGAAGCACTCACACTCATAATCCCAGCAGCACTAAGACCCATAATCCCAGCCTTGATCATGAATTAATCTCAAACTCTAGAAGTCCCCGCCGCATGACTGCATGAGGCTTTGGGAGGACAACTAGACATAAACCATAACAGTGTGATAGTTCCTTATAGAAGTATGTATATGCGTGCATGTGCGTACACACACACACACACACACACACACACACACACACAATGAAGTAGCACCCTCTCAAGTATTTACTCAAGAGAGATGAAGTCATGTGTGTCCACACAGACCTACATGTCATGTTCACAACAGCTTTATTCGTTGTTGTCAAAAAACTCAAAATAGGGGCTGGTGAGATGGCTCAGTGGTCTAAAGCACCTACTTAGAACAAGCTTAGCGAAGCACATGGACCACGATTCAATCCCCCAGCACCACATCCCAGCCAGCCCCGCCCCCTGGTGCGCTGAGCTGGCCACACACACACACACACACACACAAAATAAATAAATAAATAAATAAATAAGACTTGTGCCAATAAAAAAAAAGTTTAAAATAAAAATTAAAAAAAACTCAAAATAATCCAATTGTCCATTATTTATTGATAAAAACTGTGCTGTTTATAGGATGAAATGTGACTCAGCAATAAAAAGGAGTGGCTGCAGCCAAGGTCATTCACTAATCTCACAGACATCACATTGAATGAACAAAGCCAAGCTACAACAAGTACATAGTGTTGGCACCCACTTATTAGCTGAAATTTGAGAAAAACTGAAAGCAATCTGCAGTAACGATCAGCACTCACTTGGATAGGGGTGGGTGACTTGCAAGAGATGGGCATTCGGGAGCTTTCTGGGAAGAGGAACACGAGAGCAAAACATTCGAAATCTTGATGGTGGTAAAAAGTACATATGCATACATGTTTCAAAAATCACAGACCCGAACATCTGCACTATATGAACTTCACAGTGCTTATGCTGAGGAGTTGGACTCAGTTGCAGTTTTCAAAATTCACATGTTGAATCCCTAACCACCAGTATCTCAGAATGTGGCTTGATTTGGAATCAAAGCATAAAAGATATCATTGCTTAAGAGGAGACTGCACCAGAGCAAGGTGGACTCCACATCTAATGTGATTAATGGCCTTATGAAAAGAAAACCGTGTGAAGAGGGAGACAGGTCGAGAGGGGTGACAGTGGGAGGACATGGGAAGAGGAGAGCCATCTGCAAGCCAAGCGCAGAGACTGGGCACAGGCTTCTCTCATGGTCTCACAAAGACCAGCCCTGCTGTGGGGGAGAGGGATGGAGAAAGAATGGCTAGGAGGTGCACAGGATCAGTTGGATGTGAACAATAACCTCTAACGCTCTGTAGCTCAGACGAGTGACTATGGTTAATGTCAATTAATTCAACATTTTTCAAGCAGCCAATAGAGAGAATTCCAAATGTTCCTAACAGAAAGAAATAATAGACAGCCCAAGTACCTTACATATATGTATTGAAATGGCACACTGTACCCCATAAATATGTGCAGTTACTGTCAGTTAAAAATTAAAAAAATACTAAAAAAATAAGCAGAAATGTAGAGATACTTGTTTTGGGAGGAAACATGAAAACAGAAAGAATCTGGAGAGGCTCCACAGGATGGTAAACAGGGATGCAAGAAAAAGGCATGGATGGAGCCAGGTGTGGTGGCGCAGGCCTGTCATCACAGCACTCAGGAGACTGTCAGGAGGGCCACTGTGAGTTCGAGGCCAACCTGGGCTCCACAGTGACCTCAAGCCTGGCTTGAGCTACATAATGAGGCTTTGTTTCCAATTGCATCCCCCTGCCAAAAAAAAAAAAAAAAAAAAAAAAAAGCTAGAGTGGGCACAGTTTGGTGCAAAATGATAAGAGATCTGGAGAGCTGCTCTGATGGTGGAGCTCTGATAAGGTTGGGCCGAAAGGAATTTTAGTAAATTTATAACAGTGAAGAGCAGAAAAGCCTCATGTTTTCTGTTCCTCCACACAAAACACAACCATCTTGAATGAAATAACTGCAGAATTCTTCAAGGTCATGGCGCTGGATTTGTATTTTACAAAGATGTGTCCCTGGACCAGAATGAACCTTAGAAGAAATAAGAAACTTCAGGCTTATTATTTAGGTTGAGCTCACATAATAAATATAAATAATCCTGTCATATTTTTAAATGAATACATTCTCCTACTGGCTATTTAACTTTTAAAGGCTTTTATAAAACTTTATAAAGGTGACTACATGCAAATGCCCCTAACTGGGCATGAGATTCATTGGCTGAGACTCTAAGAATCAGTTTTCTTTTGTATTAGTTTAGAGTGCGAACCTGCATCAACATTCTGAAGGGTGGATATAGTGATTTCTCAATGTTATACTTCAATTCTGCCCTTTCCAACATGGAAGAGACATTTCCTTTAAATGTAGACACATTTTCTATGATGTGTAGACACACATACAGTTCAGGGAGAGAAGGCAACCCCAAGCAGATCACTTGGACCAACACCGGCCATCACTTGTGTTCTATCAGTTGAATGATGACATTTTCTGACATCTAAATAAGTACCTACCTCTACCTGTGACTTTACATGGTTAAATCTACAGGTGTGTGTGTGTGTGTATGTGTGTGTGTATGTACATTTAGCACGAGTGAAGTACAGACTCAGTGACTTTTGATGTATAGGATGAGGTAAAGAGCTAGGGTGATTATTTTTCTCCAAATTATCCAATTTTCCTCCCATCATTAGAGTTAGTTTCTTTCCTGCTAATATGTGATGTATAAGACAACATTTGAGTTTTTAACATTTGTTTTCTTTTTTTATTTCTTCCTGAATTTATTTTTTAATTAATTTTATTGAGAAACAAATAGCAATGAGACAGTTTCAAAGCTGATTAGTAGGACAGTTTCAGTAATTACTACATTGCATATTTTGTCTTCACAGTGGTTATTCATGGTACAAGATGCAGACATGATACTCTGTCCAAGCACTATTAGTACAAATCTTTCTTCTCATTGAATTAATTGAAAGTAGCTGTATATCTATCCTAAGTATTTTGTATATATAGATACAAAATGGTCCTTCATTTATATAATACCCATCTCTGACAAAACTAAACATTTGTTTTCAATTTTGGTCACTGTACAAAACTTTTGCAAAATTAGTTCCAATGTTTATTCATTTATTCTCTTGGATTTTCTAAATAGAGATGTATACTCTCTAGAAATAAGCAGAAAGAACATAAAATTAATTCTGTGTCTTGAATTTTCATTGGGAGATTTTCAAGGAAAACTTTTTCTGTCTTTTTTTTATGTTTTCTGTACAGAATCTCACTATGCATCTAGTGATCCTCTTATTTTCAGCCTCCCCAGCACTGGGATTACAGGTGTGCCCCCCGCATGGTCAGTCTTGGTGGCTGGCTCAGCATACCCGGGGGCAGGGCCAGCAGGGCATGTGGTGCCAGGATCGAACCCCTGTCCATGTGCTTGCCTAAGCAGGTGCTTAGTTTGCTGAGCTATCTCCCCGGCTCTAAGGAAAACTTTTACAGTGTTGAAAAACAGTCAGCTCATATCCAGTGATGGAACCTCACAGATATGCCTATTTAACTCTGAACCCAGAGCAGGACATTCGTGCATCAAAATGACTTTTATTATAGACCTGTTTCAAATATCTTTTAATCCTCTCATTAACTTAGGCTTCATTAACACAGAACACATTTAACCTTATTAAGTACATAATACATCAGTAACACTACATTGACTGAGGAAACCAAAACATGAATGGTAAGGAACGTGCCCAGGGTCAAGTAGGTGATAGGATTTGAACCCCTGTCCATCATCTTCCAGTCATTCGGGTCACCAGACCTCGTTGCCTACTTAGTCTTCCTGTCAAATCAAAGCATTCCACATGAAAGAAGCTTTGTTTCGTGGAAGGCTTTCATACAGCTCAGCTTGCATTTTTCACACTTATCTTTTGAGTGAAGTAGGTACAGGGACATTCCTAAAAAATTGCAAATAAACTCTGGCAACTTAAAGTCCCTCACCTCAGTGTTAGTGTAACTGCAACATAATGTTTTCTGTCCATTTCCTGAGAAGAGATAAGCAAAGTGCTCAAACACAGACTGCTTCCTACTCAGAGTTGCCCCTGATGTTTAATGACAATGGTGGGAGGTTTCTCATACATGCTCGATAATCACACATTGGTATAATTTTGTGAGAGGACTGATACAAGGGGTTTGGAAGGAAACCAGACTAGGACCAGTTGTCCTAGCATTTTGGGAAAGAAAAGCTACAGAAGAACTTTCAAATTACTATGTGGATAAAATTCATGATAGGGAAATTGATAGACTTTTTCTCCCAAACAATTTCTCAGTTTGTGAAAAGTAGGATTTCATATTATATTGTGAAATGAAGGATCCTAGGGGGCTGGGGATTTGGCTCAGTGGTAGAATGCTTGTCTAGCAAGCTGGAAGCTCTGGGCTCCATCATCGGCACCAAAAAATAAATAAATAAAATAAACCTCCCCTAAAGAAGGGAGCTTAAATTTTCCACAGCATGGAAGAAGTTTTCGTAAGTGTTAGTGCCAATCCATGAGCTATTATTATTATCAAAGATAATTATGCTATTATTTCCAAAGATAATTATGGGATCTTATTTTCTTTTAATCTTTCTATTATTTGTTGCCAATTCTTTCTCTTTATTTTTGAAAATTTGTATTAGTATATGTTTGCAGTACATGACGGTTACACTCACTAGGTTGAGTTGGCACGTGTATTCTTTTTGTCCCCTCCCTTCCCCCTCCTAATCTATCCTCCATCTCTTGGTCCTCTTGCTTCTATGCTAGAGCTTAGGTGCATATGTCATTCTCGCGTTCCTAACCTGCCCATCTGAACTTCATAGTGACCTTTATCCCAGATTTTCTTGTTCTATGAGTGAGACCAGTTCAGGGTGGGGCTCTGTCTGCCTTATTCTGAAGGCAGTGGCATGAGGAAGCTGGAAAACATCCACCATACTCAATAACTACATTTGTAATGCGTACAGTTAGGAAAACAGTACTCAAAGGATTTTCTTTTTAAGGCAGGCTGGATTTCCCCATCCTGCTGATTAAACTGGGTGTGTGTGTGTGTGTGTGTGTGTGTGTGTGTGTGTGTTGCCACTTCTGGTGTGTTAAACGAACACTGTATCTTTTTAAAAATCATTTTTTTTTCAGAAAGCTATTTCTTTTTTTTTCTTTTCAAAGTTTTATTGATAAACATATAGCAATGAGACAGTTTCAAATCAAATCGAAAGTACAGTTTCAACAAATAATACACTGCATATATCCTTCTTAGTGGTTAATTGCTGTACAAGATGCAGACTTGTGATCCTACTTACAAACACCATTAGAAAAAATTATTCTATTCATTAAGAGAATGCAACTATATATCTATCCCGACCACTTTGAATACACAGATACAAAATGGACATTCATAGTTATACCCCAATTTTTTTTAAGTTCCGTTGTTGAATATTATAGGTGTGTAAACTCAGCAAAACATTCTAAAAGAGTCCAGTAGCCCACAATAGCATTGGGTCTTCTGTTTAACTGGCAATGTCAGAAATTATTGACTTGAGTCCCCCACAGCTCAACATAACAGCATGGCTTTACTTCCTCTATTTCGTCTTCATACTTTTCTACTGGATGGTTAAGACCAAGGTAAAGCAGGACCTGTGCAACAAGAGTTGTAGCTTTAAAAATCATTTGAACAAATGCAGCACTTAGGCTTCTCAGTAGCTAAGGAGTAATTGTAATTACATTAACAGCAAATAACTTTGTTGTAATTTATGATTCTTCTAAAGTATATTCATATTACTAAATATTATTAGTCATTAAAAACTGTGCTTTAAACATATGTAGTAACAGAAGGATAATTTTGTGATAGTAGAAAAGGCCAACTCAAATTGTTTGACTCAGGTTGCTTTGGTGGCTAATGTTACTGACCCAGCTCAGATAAAAGGGCCTTTACTTTAAGTATGTTTCAAGTGTCTCATGAGACTCAAAGCATAGAAGCCAGTGACAAGCAGGGCAAGGTGGAGGTGCATGCCTGTATTCCCCATACTCTGGGAGGAGGCTGAGGCAGGAAGATCAAAACTTTGAGCCCAGCTTAGAAAGCCTAGCAACTTAGCAAGATCCGGCCTCAAAATTTAAAAATAAAGAACTGCCTCAAAACAAAACAAAACAACGAAGTGTATGGGGATATAGCTCAGTGAAAAAAAAAAATAGTCTGGTTTTAATCCTTAGTCTCCTACCTCTCCAAAAATATCAATGGCAAATTTCTTGGAAATCAAATCAGGAAAGTTGGTGCAGCTGAGGTTCCTCTCTCAGGGTACAAGGCTTCCTTTCTGAACCTTTTATCTGCTTTCCTGCTCCATATTTCTGTCTCTACCACAGCAGCTTTCCTTCCTTAGGCATAGCTTTTGTGGTCTCATAACCTCACCCTGCACATAGTTCAAGGCCCCTTCCTTAGCTTGTCCTGTATCTTCTCATCCCAGCCAGATTAATTCCTGATTCCACCTCTCAGCCTCCCACTTCTAAGTCCTGAAACAAATTGGTGCAGTTCCTCTTTTTTTTTTTTTTTTTGGCTGCTGTGTGGAGTCTAGACCTCTTATCCTATATTCTCAGTCTAAGAAAGGACTACTCTTAAATCCAGGAACTGGAGAGGTGAGGTCAACCTGGCCCGAGGTATGCTCAGGCTGGGGAACCATAGTGAGCTAACACTGCAAGTGTGCCTGTTACTTAAACATTAAGTATAAATATGCATGTGCATAAGATAGAGTTAGGAAAATAAAGTACAATATTAACAGCAGTTGTTCTTGGGTAGCACTATTACAAAGATTTACTTCATTTTGCCTAATTTTTCTTCAGTGAACATCTCTTGTTTCATAATCATAAACATGAACTTCAAAATACTCCCCCCCTTTTTTTTTTCAGGGTAGTGTTTAAAAGAGACCTCAAGATGATGTAATTCAGCACCACCTCAATTTACAAGTGTCAAAACAGGCCTACGTAGATTAAGTGACTTATCCCAAGTCACAGAACTAGGGGGAGTGGCCTAACATGAGTTTCCTGATTCTTAGTCCTGAGTCACAGCCACATGTGACATTGCCCTGTGGGCTCAGGGAGACTGCCTGCTGGCTGCAGGTCAGAGCCTGCTGGCATAGATCTCTGAGTACCTGGTCTAACTGCAAACTGTGCTCTAATTCTTTCACACTTGGAAGTTCATTAAAATAATACGGTTTTGATTTTAAACAGAATTCTAATCCCCAGATCTCATTAAACCATCCTTTGGGTACAATCTGTAGTTCAGCAAGGGCTTTTGGCTTATGGACTCCAAGTTGTCAGTTGGCTTTGTCTTCAGCATTGCCATTGGCGAAGCATGGGAGGGAGGAAATTGTCAGATGTGACCTGTAGTCTCACTCTGCACTTGGGTCTGTCTTTTTACTGACGTGGTTGTCTTCTTTCCCTCCTGTGTGTTTTCTGTTCATGGATTAACAAGGGCTGTCAGTGGGAAAAAAGTGAAAAATGTAAGTCAGTTGTACTTCTAGTGTCTCTTAGTTCATGAAAATGGAAGATTTGTGCTAATATTAATTGGAGAAATTTTTATGCCCATATCTTGTACCCTGAGCAACTCCTTTAAAGATAACAACATGTAATGTTTTAACTATTGTTCTTTGACTATTATTTTGTTATGAAATTTTGTTTTACTTTTTTTTCCATAAAAAAGGAGAGAACAGAGCCTTTTGGGACTAGGATAGAGTAGGGATTGGGTGGGCTTTAAATCAGGTTTACACAATGGAGGAAAGGGAAGGAAAAGTCAGAAGTCTGTTGAGATTTCATTCAAAAGCAGGACTTCAAGTTGCAATGAAATGCCATCCCTGACAGGAAAGGTTCCTGCACAGAGGGAAATTGGATCCTGCTTCACCTGAAAGAAAGAAAACGGGGAAGATTTAGTCAGTTCTAGGTATCAAAATGCATCAAGATAATCCCGGCTTTAAGGTCCTTACAGTGTGTAAACTTCCACAGTGCGGGGCCTCAGAGAAGCTGAGAGATCATGAGGTGAGGAGTCCTTGGCGTGTTTCCTGTTTATTTAATATTGATGTCACTGTGGGCTAGAAGAGCATGAGGTAATGTGAAAGAGACGGGGCTCCTTAGGGTTCGGTTATATTGGGGAACAGAAGCCTGTATAGGATGTACAAGATGACTTGTTCTGAATGTTAAAATGATCTTCTCTTTTTTAATTTAATATTCTCCATTTTTTGATATGCTTAGAAATCTTTAGATGAAGGTTATTTGTAATGCTTCAGCAACATTCTCATGCAACCCTTTTATGTAGGCCAGTTAAAAAACATGATTTTATTACACATTCTTTTTTAAACTTGATGGACAGCAAGCAAGTGTGCGTTTGTTACAGCAATCTTCCTCTGTGCGGCTGTCTTTGAATATCTAGTAGGTTTATTCAATACTTACGCGTTAGATATCTTTTTAGCTAATTAGTTGAGCTAGTGAAAGTTAAGTTCTGAAAAAAATTAAGATAATTAGAGGCCCTTTGATCTGGAGAGTTCCATTGTTAATGCGTGAGCAGATGTGGGCCTGCATTGAGCACAAAGATCAAAAAACAATGAGTTAAGTGGGAGGGGAATTTTGCGGAAGGCTTCAATGGTATCCAACTGGTTCTTAGGACTTAGTGGGCATGAGTGGCAACTGGTAAATTAGGTTCCAAGGTTTTTTGCCCCCTGACTACTTCTCAGCTAGCTGCTTTCTTTCCTCTTTTCTTTCCTTTCCTTTCTTTTTTCCTTTCTTTTCTTTTTTCTTCACAAATTGCACCAAGTGGTTAGAGAAAAAAATGGCAACCTTGCATTCAGTTTGCTAAAACACGCAGTCCCATCTCTGTGTGTAGGATCAGGATGGGGCCAGGGGAGCCTGCCTGGCTACTTTGGGGGCTGAAATGTGATTCTTATCAGCAAAAGAAAAGGCAAATTAATTCCTCAATGGAAAACAGCCAGTCTGCTGAGCAAGCTGACCACATCTTCACTGTTGCCTGCCGCTTGGGGTTGGCTGTCTAATGACACTATGCTCTGAGAATTCCAGGAGAGTCATGTTCTTAGAAAGCTTCAGATCCACTTTTCTGAATACCCAGTTCCTTAAACGGAGAGCACAGGGGACTGTAGGCTATTATACTTCAGCAGTCCCAGTCATTCTTTCTAAACAACAGTGTTCAATTACTGTTTTGTCTTCATATGTATCAGCTCTGAAGCAGAAGGACATCGTGATTAAGTCCACACGCCATCGCCAGTGATACAACTGGAGAAAACCAGATAGAGCCCACGATTACCAGTGAGTGACAGCGATCCCAGATTCTATGGCACCCCTCCCCCATGTAATGCTAGCTCATGAAATGTAGGAGGACCCTTGTCAGAGTTGTCTGTGTGCATTAGGGAAAGCAGGACTATCAGGAGTCCTGAGTAGCTTCTTGGGTCCAAGGGGAATCAGTGGTCTGTGCCTTTGCAGTTCCAGTGATCCTTAGGTAGAGACTGCCTGGAATCTTTACACCATCAAGAGGCTCTGAAGAGGTTTCTCCTAGACACTGCTGCTTATTGGTAATGCTGGAAAGTGCTCTGCAGCCCCCCTGCTGTCTGCCTGCACCCTGGTCCTTGTAGAAGGGAGGTCTGTGACTTTATTTAGTGGCAAGAACTCACCTGATTCCTTGTCACACTTAATAGCTGTGTCAAAAATGAGCAAAGGGTAAGGACAAACTCAAAATCCATCCACATTTTATTTATTTGGTACGTTTTCATCTGAGGCAGGACAGAGAGGTTCTGTGTAAAAGCCTCCAAGACTGACTCATCTTTTCAGTGTGTCATGGGATATGTCCAGCACTGATTCCTCACCAAGAGTTCCCTCCTCTCAGCTGGGCCATCACTCACATTATCCAGTTATTGATTAGACATGTTTCTGAAAGTCAACCGAGGGAATGACAAAATGCTTTGCCAGAGACTCGCATGCACCACTCCCTATGCACAGAGCTGTGACTGTTGCAGTGGGGGATGGAGCAAGAGACACTGGAACTGTGTTGGGCCATCGCTAAGTGGACTCTGAAGACCTGCATGGTCAGTAGGGTCACTGTTTAAAGATTCTTAAGTACTTTTTAAGATTGCACCTTTATATTTTTCTCAAATTCTATTCCAAACTGTTAGTGATCAATCCTGCTAAGACTCTTTCCTTTGTTACAGTTTTTAAGGGGCCTGTATATAGAATGGCCAAGAAGAAATATGCATGTCTGAGGAATTAAGAGTTTTCACAAGCCATCAATATAAACGTCTTCCTTGTAAAGGTTGAATTCTAAGGAGGAGAGCATCACAGTATTTCAAGAGGCTCTGACCACCCTCCTTTAGTCTGATGTGGATCTGTCTTGGTGCCTGTGTAGGAAGTACACAGTCTTATTATAAAAACAAAATGAGTGATGGAGACAGCTGAGCAGTGCAGTACCTGCCTGGTTAGCGTGAGGTCCTGAGTTTGATTCCTGAGTTTATTTTTTGTTATTTTTTTTTTCTCCTCGAATGCCTTCAGGGCACTTTTGGCTGGTTGGAGTGTTGTGGGGATCGAACTAGAGCAACCGGAGGCTGACAGCTTTGTGGAAGCAGTCACTGAAAGAACTGAGCTAGGGCCCGGTCCACCCTGAGTTTATTTTAAATAAGTAAAATCAAAAACTAAATTAATCAGAAAAGCTTCAGAGAATATCTCCTGGCCCCGGCATACAATAAATTCAGATCCAATGCATTAACATTGGTACAGTAGCTCTTTTAGTCTCAATAAAGTATACAATTGAAGATTTCTGCTTACCATGCTTAGGGATGCTGCTCACAGCCCAAGACAAAGCACTATTCAGTAAGACAATATGAAAGGACACAAGAACATTCTAGGCCACAATGATGGTGTTATCTCTAAACTCAGACCAACCAAGGCACAGCCCACTGACCCCCAGGTGGACACTACATCACAACTGTTAGCAGCATTTCTTCCATGCCTGCGAAGCCTGATACCCAGGAAAGGCCTGGGTCATAGCCTACCTTCTAGCTGGGTTCTTGGTAGCTAGTTACTTCCTTTCACTATTCAGCCCTATTTTTTAATTTTCTTTCCTAATTTTTTTAGGACTATTTCCCACTGAGCTCAGCTTTGTTTTTAGCCTCTGTCACTGGACTCTTTCTATACTTTCACAGCTAAATGAACACTTTTGGTAGGGCTGGCCTAGGGGCACACTGAGACAGCAATTGAGACTGGGTGTGGTGGCACGCACCTGTTATCCCAGCTCTTGGGAAGCTGCAAACAGGCAGATCACTATGAGTCCAATCTAGTGGTGAGACCCTGAACACCCTGTAGACTCTTCCCTAAAAACAAACAAACAAACAAACAAACAAACAAATAAATCACTGCCAGATAACTCAAATTTCTACAAAATGATGTCTTAATGCTGCCCTACTCTTCTCTTTGACCTGATTCTGATATCATTGATCAGTTTTGATGTATTTTCTGTGAGCCAGTAATTTTTTCTCAGGGCCAGACCTGGTCCTGGCCTCAATCTTTCCTCCTAAGTGAGATTCTATCCCAGCATGGCCTATACTAAGCCATGCTAGGAGCTAGGAACATGCTTCCTACAAAAAGAAAGGAATGCTTTCCAGCAGCATCAGTCTTTTGGGGCACCTCAGGCATTCTTCCAGAAGAGACATTGCAGGAGATAATCACTAAGTTTCTGTTTAGAGTAAACATGTGAAAAATGTGTCTTTTGTAATCTATTATAGAGCAAGACAGCAAGGTGTTGTTCAAGTCACGCGTTAGCTGATCTGTGTTCTTATTTAATAATAAGATACTTGAGTTAGATGTATTCAGTGGGTAGAGAACAAGAGAGCCCATAACATTGTTCCATAATGGCTGTTAAACAATCCCATTGTATTGAGTGCCAAGTAAAGTTGTCCATAGTCATAGTTTGTCCATAATCAGAAAAATAATTTATCCCAAGACCTATATGCTAATGTTGGGAGACTGTATGACCACAGTTGGTGTGGCTGAAGCTGCACTGTGAAAAACTCCCACTTAGCCTAGCAAGGAGCCCAAGGAAACCTCTCAGAATGGGAGGCAGTCTGCAGATGGAACGAATGAGCATTTTAACCAGCAATAAAGACGAACTGTACAAATTTTCAAACAAATTATTGTCTAAAACATTGGAGCCTATCAGTAGGAGCTGGGCTAGTCAGTACTTAATTTTCATATTGCAAATTATGTTTCATTTGAAGAAAGAATTGGTGGCTGGGCTGTGGAAGTTGGTGTGATAGAGGCAGCATGCCTCCAGGGGTGCAGCTCTTGAGAAGCTCTGTTGGCACACTGGCAAGGTACATGTCCCTGCCTGACTGTGAGGTTCTGACTCCAGAGACTCAGAGTGAGCACCTCCTTGTTCTGATGCTGGCTCCAGGAAACACAGTTTGAAAAATGGAGAAAAGTACATAGATTTTTGAAAGCAGTCAGGAGGATTCAAATCATAGTTTAACCACTTTTTTTTGTCTGTAGACTTAGGTAAGTTATTGAACTTGTTAAGCTTCAGTTTTCTTGCATGCAAAATGAGGATATAATATTCTTATAGAATTTTTGTAAGCATTGAATGAAGTTTGTATAGAAAACATTAAGAAACTATAAGTCGGTGCTTATTAAATGTTATGCTTCTACCAAAGGATCTTGGTGGATTATATCAAAAGTTCAAAGCCTGCCTGGCAAGCGCAAGGACCTGAGTTCAATCCCAGGTTCCACCAAAAAAAAAAAAAGTTCAAAGCCTGGTGTGCTGGCACATACCTATAATCTCAGTACTAAAGAAGCTGAGACAGGAGGATTGCCATGAGCTCAAGGCCAGTCTGGGCTATGTAGTGAGATCAAGGCCAGCCTGATCTATAATTCAAGACCCTGAGTTAACAACGATAATGAAAAAAAAAAAAAAAAAAGGCCAGGGATATAGCTCAGCGGTACAAGGTCCTGAGTTCAATCCCCATTACGGGGGTGGGAGTGGGAGTGGGGGAGTCTTAACATAAGATATGTACAAGAACTCTAAGTCCACTATTAATACCCAACTATATAATTTATTACTCAAACTAGTACACTTTTGCTAATGAAATGGATGCTATTAATAATTACACTGAAGTAGCCAGTGTAAATACATGACTATGTTGTAGTCATCTTAATTTTTAGTAACATAAAAGCCAAATATTTGCATTGCACAAACACTGCTTGATCCTCCAACTGAGAGGAGGATGTAGCCTCTGTAGTCAACTCTGTGGAAGTTTTAAAAGCATTTTTGCTCAAATGGATGTGGTGGCACATGCCTGTAATTCTAGCACTCAGGAAGCTGAGGCAAGCTGCTTACCACGAATGGGAAGCCACCCTGGGCTACACAGTAGGACTCTGTCTCAAAAAGAAAAAGAAATAGGGCCAGGAAGATGGCTCAGTAGAATAAGCACTTCCCTGGT
>NW_004524744.1:5316295-5334328 GCF_000260255.1 Octodon degus | reverse complement strand
TGGGAGAGGGTCCGGCCCACGCTGCGCCAGGGCTGGGACTGGTCCCGCCGGTGGGGGGGGGGCGGGAGGTGATCCCAAGCAGAAACTCTTGGCAGTTATTTCAGCTGCAAGTAGAACGATAATGGAACAATGCAAAGGTGACTGACAGGCAAAACACAGTTACGCAGAATTGTGTTTCACTGATACCCAAAAATAGATGAAGTAAGCTTGTTACTTCAAAGAAAACAATAGACCACACTTCTTGATACTGATAAAGTTTGAGATTTTTAGGGAAAGTTAGACTATTTAGAAAATGTATATCTGCCCTCATGAACTTCACAAATCCTATAATTGAAAAATTTCTGGGAAGATTGGTGATGACGTTAATGAACATGACTTTGGGCTATGAGATAATAAAATACATCAACATTTGGAATCTGCATATAACTCCATGCACTCTATTTTCCAAATGATTAATCCAGGATGCTATAAAACCATACATGGGTAAGTGATTCATTCAAAATGTAAGATAGATCAGTAGGCTTTAATGGAACAAGATAGGAAGCTTTATTGTTGTGGTTTGTGGTTTCAAATTCTATATCTCTCCCTGCTACTGCAAAAAAAAAAAAAAAAAATCTTTATCTCCACTAATGTTTGAGAGTTGAGTTTTAGCGTAGTCAGAGAAAAGCATTCATAATTCTCTGGAAAAGTTATCAAATATCCTCTGTTTTCCAACATGTTTATATGAGACGAGATTTTCTTTGTATACTTCAACTAAAATAATATTTTACAACAGATTCAATGCAGAAACAAATATGCGATTCCAATGATCGTTAATTAGACCAATCAGCAGAGATTTACAAATTTTATAAAACAATGCTATCATTTCCTCATTAAAATTGTTTTTATTAAAAAAAATTGGGTTTTTTTTTGAAAATGTAATTTTTACTTTCCCAAAATATTGATGTTTCCCATCCAAGTACTAACTAGGCCTAACCCCCAAAATATTTATGTTAAATACAATAAGACTTATAAATGAATTAGCTTATAATTTGTTCATTTTTTAAAGTTATCAATTAATTTCTAATACATAAACAATTTTGTTGATGTATAAGTATCAGGATAATGAAGGCTTCCAGGATTTTTTAAGACTAAAGTTTCCAGAAACCAAAATCTTAGGATTGCTTAGTTATAGGGCATTAATAAAATGAATTCTATACAATGGGAAAGAATGAAATAAACTTTCAAAGTGCTAATCTGAAATTTCCATTTGTACATTGTACATTGTTAAGTAAATGAAATAAAGTTATAATACATATACTTTCAATTATATTAAAAGGGAAGAATAAAAATGTATAGTAATACAGCTATATATGCATATATGTATTACTAATAATATATGCATTGCATTTATACACAAATGTACATACTGCTATTATGAACAAACTGGTGACATCTGACAAAGTAGCCTGGGATTTGAGTAGATGGAGAAGTAACTTTTCATGGTGTCTCTTCTTATGTTTTAAATTTTTTTTTTACAATAGATTCATCCTATTAAGTATATTTTAAAATAATTTCTATAAAAATAAAAATCATACCAAAATGATGAATTATCTAATATTAGATGAAATAGAATAGAATTGGTAAAGGAGCCTAAGTATATTAACACTAATTTCCCAACTTTGATGCATTATGTATTGAAAGAAACACTTCCAGCGCAAGCATGCCTGTAGTCCCAGTAGTCATGGGAGCTGAGTCAGGAAGATTAGAAATTTGAACTCAAGTTAGGCGACTTAAAAAGAACTGCAGATGTAGCTCAATGTGAAAGCCCTAAGTTTAACTTCGAGTACAATTGAAAAAAAATGTTATGTTCAGTTTTAAATTTCAATTCCAACCACAGCAGATAAATACTTTGGGTCCTGCTTCCTATCTTTCTGCAAACATTTATTTTTCATTAGTATTAAGCAATTCTACTGGCAGTGCTAATTTTTGAAAAGTGGAAAGGCAAAACATCAGAGCCAGGAAATGTCTCTTCTCTGGGTTCAGGTTATTGAACAAGGAAAAGAAAGGCAAACAGAATATAATGGACAGAAAAGATAGAATATGGACAGAAATTACCAAAAAGAATAAGGGAAAAATTAAGATGGGGAAGGGGCTGTGTGGCCATGGAGGGGAGTGAGTTTAGAAAAGAGACAGAACAAAGAAGCTGGAAAGAGACAAGGGGAGGAAGAGGCTGAATTTCCACAGGGCCAGAGAGCAGGCACCTGAAGATGAGTGGGAAAGGGAAAGAAAAATAGAAATCAGAACAAAGGGAACCAGAGTAGAAAAGAAAAATTTAGAGAAATCGCCTCCTCAGCACATTACTGAAAGGCTGCTGATGTGGGCTGCGAGAGTACTGGGAATGAAAAATCTGCCAAGAGAAATTCAGTGGAAACTGAGAAACAGCGGGAGAGAGAAGTCCTTCTGAGAGAAGACACGGATGGTATTTTGATTTAGATGAGGGGCTTTCTTTCTAGACATAAGTTCTGGATAGTTTTCCAGGTACCAGATCCAGTCATGGATCTTCTTAACTTTCTGTCCCTGGGTCACCTCTGGGAAGCTGAAGGCACAGAGAAAAAACAAGAGTGAGCTGCAGTGGATGGGGAAGGACAGTGACAAAGCCAAGTCTGTGACTGTCTGTCCATGAGGCTGAGAAAGAGAGGCACAGAGAGTGTTCTTTATCTCAACGCAGCTGGAGACTTCGTGTCTGTGTCCCCAGCTGAGTGTCACCCCTGCTGCTCCTGACCCAGACAGTGGCTGACAAACAGGGATCCACCCACCAGCGCTGGACTGTGGCCAGCCAGCTGGGAGATGGGAGATGGGAGTAAGCAGAAAAACCTCCAGCCCCACCAGGGACGTGGAAATTTTGAGAGGGAAGGGGAAAAGGGCATTGACATTAACAAAAGTGAAACTTTCACAGTAGAAAACTGGAGAAGCTAAATTGAGGAACAAGGGTAGGAAGAGGAGTCCTTGCTCAAGCCTACACCCAACTGGATTTTAACCCAAGGGTTTTCTTATAATTCATTGGAAGGGATATTAGATAACAGAGACTTGGGGGTTCAGTGTCAGCGGTGGGTTAGTGTTGCTACCCCTTGAATGCCAGATAACCTAATTTTGTATTGTAAAGCTGAGTGCTGGCAACCAGACGGTGCCCAACCATGATCCACTTTTTGTAAGTGACAGGTTATACTGTGGCAAGGACACCAGCAAGAGATACCGGGCAACAGCAGAGCTGCTGTGCGGGCACAGTACTGACGTGCTGTCACAAGCTTGTCCTCAGGTGCTGTCATCTCCTCCATGCACGACTCTAGGAGCAAGTATTAATGTAACAGCCCCAAGAGTGCCCTAATTCACAAAAGCAAACATTTGTCCTCAAGTGATGAGAAAATGAAAAAAAAAAGATTAAATCATAATAAAAACAAGTTACCCTGAAGTATCTATAGATAAGTCATTCAATATAGATGACAACTTATCTCTTGAAGTACTAGTTTTGTTGTTCTATGTAGAAATCATACTAAATAACACAATACAGTTACTTTCTTAAAAAATATACTCTTTCTATTTTTGTTTTTCCTTTATTTCTGTGTTAACTATTAATAAGCTACTATCCTCTACAATTCTATAGCGACAAGCCAGGTTCCACTGAAAGATGGGAATTTGCTCGCTCCTCCGCACAGTTGTTTGAGCCACTGGATGCTTAAAGCTTTTCTCTTGAGTTCTTCCACACTTGAGTTTCCTTCTTACACCCCTTTTTACGCCTTTCCTTGTTGCTACCGTATCATCTGCTGCTGCTGCACTCTTATACCCAGCCCTCCTGACTGATCTCTGAAGGGCTTGGGAGTCAAAGAGGTGTGCTTACGAAGGTGTGGAAAAAGCAACAGGAAACAGACTCTGGTTCGGGGTACAGAAAAGGCATCTGCACTTCAGAGTCCCATTTGCCCATCTGAGGGTGTTAGTATATGAGCTTCGCAGTACCGTTCGGATGCATGTAGCTGCTTGTGATTTACTTTATGCTCTTGTTTGTGATCATGCTAACCATCAAGGAAACTAAGCTAATGGTTAAAATTTCCTGAACCCAAACCTGACAAGAAAAAAAAAGTATGGAAAGATAGGATTGGGAGCCGGGGAGGAAACAGTTCAGTGAAATAAGCACTTGCCTGGCAAGTGCAAGGACCTAGGTCCAATCTCTGGTTCCACCAAAAAAAAAAAAGGAAAGATAGGATGGATTTCCTCCCATTTAAGAAAAATACACATTTATTTCTTCTAAAAAGTTTTACTATTTTATTTTATAAAATGTTTACTTTATAAAATTTTAAAATAAAATTGAAAACATTTCATGAGTCCCACTACTAATATATTAATATATTTCAGAAACCACCATTTAGGGCCAGCAAGATAGCTCAGAAGACTAAAGCACCTGATTAGGCAAGCTTAGGCAGGCACAGAGATCAAGGTTCAATCCCTGGCACCACATGCCTTGCACGCTGAGCTGGCCAGAGTCTGGGCATAGTGGTGCACATCTGTGATCCCAGCACTGAGTCCAAGCTGCATAGTGTGACCCTGCAATAACCAAATACATTAAAAAGAATAAAAAAAGAAAAGAAATCACCACTTAGATGAATATTTTTATGAAGTTTATAATCTCTCTAATATGTCAGAAATATCTTGCTTTGCTACATGTCTGTTGTTTGTTGCATAGTATATTGAAAGAATAACTAACATACATATCTATTGATCATAGTACATGCTATTTTTTCACTTATTTTATCAATTTATATATTTGGGACAGAATTACTCTTGTATCAAATTGCTGCAACTTTCCTTTACTATCTTATTTTATGAATTTGTTTTTCTTTTTTCTTTTCTTTTTTTTTTTTTTTTTTTTGACAGATCTGAGGATTGAACTCAGGCCTCAATTTGTTTTTCGAGCAAAGTATATTTTACCAAGACACAAACTAAAAAAGTAGAATTCATTTGGATGGAAATTTTCTTAACACCAAACTCTATGAAAACGTACTAGTCAGAAGGATGAGGGGTTTTTGCTTCCTTGGATGTCAGAAAGCTTTTTGCCTTTTCTCTTCTTGTTTTTTCAGACTGTCTTCCTTTTTCTAATTTAAAATAATGATTTTTTAAAGGTCATGTTTTTCTAACTCTGTTTTATTCCCCAAATTATAAACAAAACCCTGTGAAATGTTTCCAAGTAGCAGGGACTCAGTCCTTACACTTGAACCAGCTATACTGTTTATGTAACAGATGGGGTTACCTTTCCACATCCAAGCGGGCAGAGAAAGCCATGGTCATAAAAGGCCCATGTGCAGGAACATTTCATCATCAATCTTCCTGGAAAATGTCTTGAGAAAGAAAATGGCTTTTGGTTTTGTTTCTGAAGTATGTGAAACAGCAAGAAATTTAAAATTAGATTAAGCCATTTATCAAATTTGTTAAAATATACTAGTTGTAATTATTTACTATAAATTTCTGCTAAGAAGACAAATATCCTTGTGAACTCAATAATAGCTTAAAGTACCTGAATCAAGTATCACACCTTTTCCAAACATTTAAGGTGCCTTTGAGAAAGACTCTAAGCTCAGCAAGTGAAGTCTTCCTGTGGGACATTCGGCCACCTCAGATCAACCACCAACAGGCCTTCTAAACTTGGGCTCATGGCGAGCTTGTCTGGGTCTCTGTTTCTCCATTTGTCAAATGGGAGTGTTGCGTGAAGAGGTCTCAGAATCACTGGTGCTGCACTTGGAGGGAACCTCAGAGTCAGCATTAGAAAATCAATTAGAAAAGCTAAGGGAGGGCCAGGGAGAGAGTTCAGTGACTTAAGTGCCTGCCTGGGAAGCACAAGGTCCTGAGTTTGATTCCTGGTACTGCAAAAAAGGAAAAAGGGGAGGGGGGAAAGAATAAAGAAAAGCTAAAGGATACAGATATCCTTCAGTGGAGAGCCAGACAGGCCTACCTGGAGAGGCTGTGGGGAAAACCATACCTTCCCACTTTCATAATCACAGCTGCTGGTTCCATTTCCTCCTTTTTAGGAACCCCCTGCTCTGACGTACAGGAAGGGTGCTTGAAATAGATGCAAAAGCAGAAACTCCAGGTTCCATAGGAAACACCGAGGAAACCTCTGTTCCTGCCTGTGGGGCCTGGCTGGTTACTGTACTGAATAATTTGGAAGGAAGGGGATTTAACAATATCCACTTCCTCAAATCATACCTTAAGTGAATGTTCTGCTTAAAAGACATCAAACAACCAAGTGAAAATGTTAAAGTGACCTTCACCAGTTACCAACTGACCACTGTCTGTTATAAGTCACTACCAGCTTACTAATTAGATATGATAGTCAAGGTCCATCAAATAGCAGAGCTCTTGAACATGTTGGGTACTCGGGGCTGGCTTGGTTTTGTTTTGTTTTGTTTTTCTTAATGAGAGCTAGTTGATACCCATCTAAAGAAAGGTTGAGTAATCCTTATCTAAGATGTTTGGGAATAGAAGTATTATTTGGATTTTTTTCTGGTTTTTGAATATTTGCATATACATTAGGAAGTATCTTTGTAATGGGACCCAAATCTAACCACAAAATTCATTTATATCTCTTATATATCCATACACATAGCCCAACGACAATTTTATACAATATTTTTAGTGCACCTATGGTCTGTCTGTGACTGCCAGTGAGATCAGGGATGGAATTTTCCACTTGTGGTGTCATGTTGGTGCTCAAAGAGTATCACACTGCAAAGCATTCAGGATTTTAGATTTTCAGATTATGGATGTTTAACCAATAGCACTTTATTTTGTCAATAAGGTATTTGCTATGGTAATAGACATGCATTCCTGAAAGCCCAAGATGTTTCTCAAAATTCAGCATCTTTCTGTGCAGTTGCTCTTGCTGTATGCTCCCTGCAGTTGCCACAACCACTTCCAAAGCTAGATGTAAAATAGCATTTTTACATCTGTGACCATAGCCCACAGGAGAAATGCATTTAAACTATAAACCATACACCCATAAGTGATTGTGTGTGTGTGTGATATGTCTGAATTTTTTTTTTAAATTTATTTATTTTATTTATTTATTTATGTGTGTGTGTGTGGCCTGCTCAGCCCTCCTGGGGGTGGGGCTGGCTGGCATGTGGTGCTGGGGGATTGAACCACAGTCCCTGTGCTTTGCTGAGCTTGTTCTAAGTAGGTGCTTTAGACCACTGAGCCATCTCACCAGCCCCTATGTCTGAAAATTGTCTCTTTTAATGTTATACTGACTGTGTATATAGTCTGAGATGTTCTAGATCAGCCAGTATTGTCTCACTTGTTAAAATATGGTGACCCACTATACTGACTGTTTGGCCCATAAATGGTTTTCAGTTTACAGTTTGAAAAACATCAGCCTGGATTAATAATGATGATGATGATGACAAATATAATAGTAAATAACAGTACTAGTACAATAAAAGTTTTACTACCAGAATCCTGAGCTATCATTGGAAGAATCAGTTAAGACAGACCTAGGGAAGGAATAGGAAGATGTATGTTTCAGGACACAAGAACTTTCTAAGACAACAATAAAACAGTGACAACTTTGGTGACTCAGGGTCCTATTCAACCTGTGTCTCCGATCCATCTAAATAGCATTACACTGAATGTTTCACAGATCTCCTTCTATATATACTCACACCTTAACTGGATTTGGGAGTTAGGAGATAATCCAGTTGGGCAACACATCATCATTTTATGAGTTGTTAAGGATGGAAAAGTTATGATTGTACAGTGTCAACAATTCTACAGCATTCAAAAGAAACATCAGAATAGGAAAGGGGGGGGGAAGTGTTGGCTTCTAAATTAACTCGGGTACTCATGACTCACTCAGAGGTCCCCTCCATACCTTCAACTTCTTTGCCCTTCCTTGGAAGGACTCATGGACTGTTTTCATCCCACACATCTGGGATTGTGTTTGATCAATTGTATGTAATTTCATAGAGTTCTAAATTTGAAAGGCATCGTCTGATCATCTGAATTGTGCATCCTTGCGTTGCAGGATGTGTTGAAGAAGCTGACAGCCAGGAAGCTGATGTGATGTACCCCAGATTTCAGACAGAAGGAGAGACCAAAAAAAGTTAAAAAAAAAAAAAAAAAGAAAGAAAAGGTGTAGGATGGTAGACTGGAAAGGAGAAATGGTAAACTAGGAAACATCAAGGCTGGAATCTAAAGCCGCTGCTGTATTTATTTTCTGTGTTCAGTTTTTAAATGGAATTGGTCACATAAAAACCAGTCACAGCCAGGTGTGGCGGCACATGTCTGTCTGTAATCACAACATCCTGGAGGTTGAGACAGGAGGACAAATTTGAGCTCAGCCTGGGAAACCTAGTAATTTAATGAGACCCTGTTTTGAAAAAAAAGAGAGGACTGAGAATGTAGCTGAATGTGAAAGCCCTGGATTCAATCCCCTAGTCCAAAAAAGAAAACAAAACGAAGTCATAAAAAAGAGGATTATAGCCTCTTTCACCTTTGACTCTAGTATCTTCATTCTGTGGCAAGATATAAATTGTTGCCAGTAATTATTTGCCTCAAACATCGTTTTAATCATATTTCTTCTCAAGAACTTAGAAATTGTGCTGTTTGAAATCAACTTTATACTTCCTGAGGAATGATCAGGGCCTTCCAGTGTCATCTTGATTTATTTATAGTAGTGTACGTCCCACCCATTTCCTATGAGGATTGGCTGGACCAGCCTTTCAGCTACTTAAGACCGTCATACTGTGCTCCTCACTGACTCTTGGCAAAGTCCTAGGTACTGTTTACGCACATCCGTCATCCATGTGTGACGCGAGATCCCTACACCCTCGACTTCACTGAGGTTTCCTCCCTATTGCCAATTCCTGTCTCTTTTTCCTCTCAAACCTGGCATTTTCACCTTCTGGCAAACATTCTTTGATGTTGTTTTGGGGTCCATATGTACTTAAAATATATTGTGTATTTCTTTCACTTTTACTCAGAAGTTTACTTGGAAGACATTTTCTAACTGATCTCAACTTTTACATACTGATGTAGTGTCTTCTGACTCATGAGGTCTCGTCCTCAAGGAAAGATCATCTCTAAATGGGGAAGAATACTCAACTCACATACACACACACACACACACACACACACACACACACACACACCACTGAGATAAAGGAAGGAATGCATGCATAAAACAATAAAGCTGCATTATCTGTTGTCAATAAAGGGCTGGCTCTTCACTTAACAAATACCTGGCAAACTATTTGGCTTATTTAGAGACTCTGACCTACTCTCCCAACATTCAGTCCCTGCATCTTAACTCATATTTAATTACTACTACTTCCTCAAAGGGTCTCCGTTACTTGCTGTGCCTTGGTCCACAATCTTTCTGGACTTGCACACCCTCACTATATTCTTCCCTGGGCCATAGCTGTCTTGTGTGAACTCACTCCTGAGAGCTTCTTCCTCACCTTATTCCCCTAACACTCCCCTCACTGAGCAGCCGTGTTGGACCAAGGCCAAGCCTCACATGTCACAGAGTCCCCACTGTCTGCTCCCCCTCAGCCTTGCCCTCTCCTTGTCCCCTTCTTCCTCTTCCTTTCTCTTTTTCACTCACCTCAGAAGCACCTAAGACAACAGGCCACAGATGCTGTGGTCCCTAGAATGGTGCTAGAAACTACAATTTAGGATCAATTCATATTGTCCCAAGAAATGAGAAAATAAATGTGAAAGAAATGCAATATCCTCCCCTGCAGTGAATAATACTTTGTGGGACCAAACGGAGCCACAAAGATCTTAGAAGTTATGCTTGGAGGCAGGTTGCTTTTGCAGATTCATCTTTGATGGGGAATAAGTCCTATAAGCTAGTTAGCAGGATCTTTGAAGAAAATCTCAGCTTCTTAAAGGTAAGAGCCAGCTGGGCTTTGGTTTCAAAGACCCGTTAGACAGCCTTAGAAATGCTGCATGTCTGTAGCGGTGCAACGGTTTTATCACTGCTGTAATCTTGTCTAGGCTGGATGACTCATAATTTGCTTTTGCTCATATTTCCCTGGATTATGGGTTTCTTTATCCTTTAGAACTATGTATGTGTGTGTCAACTTGAATAAAGTTCTAATTTACTTCAGTTCCCTTTGCACTCTGCTGCTCTCCACTCCTTTGCCAGTGCTTTCTCAGTCAAGGAAAGGATCCTCTAAGAAAAGAGAAGGTAGGCCAGATTTCTATCCAAGGATGTCATGAAAAACTAGAATGTCAGTTTGCACTCTGGGGTTGTAATCACCGAGACATTCCTTAGCCTTGACTCTCATGAGGACGTGTCAGTGCAGACCACAGCTGTTATTCAAATGTGAAGAGGTGAGCAAGTTTATTCTGTGGAAATAAGATAGCCCTTGGAGTCAGCAAAGTACAGGCAAAATGCCATGTATACTTCAAGGATGGTGGAAGGGGCACCCGAGTCATACGAAGCTGGCCCTTCACCTCCTGTGCTGCTTGCCAGTGGATTATGTCTCTCTGCAATGCAATTCACCCACCTCTTGGATGGGGTACAAATACCTGTCCCACCCGGCTGTAGTGAGATAGAACTGCAAGAGTGAATGTAAAGGCTCACGTAAACTTAGGTCAGGTCCATAGTCAACTCTTTAAATGTTGATTACCAATATTGTCACTTAATTGTCAAAATATTGAGTAATTTTCATCAATGTCTCTCACACTATTCAAATATTTAAATTTTGGGGCTTCAGCAGCAGCACTGACACTTCAGAATTAGGATTTCTTGTGTCATTTCTGTCACTTTGTTTGGTTTCCATTCAGAATTTTCTGCTGATTTGCCCCAGGCCAAACACTAGAATTAGTACAAAGTTGTATGACACATGGATCCAGGGAAACTTCACTGTTGCTCGACAGAGTGCCGTGCACATGAAGTCCTCTGTGATGCTTTTTCCTGGCTCCTCTAGGCAATCTGATTACTTTTGAAAAGCTTATTGATCCAAGTAAAACCTGAGCTAGGAAGATTATATGATTAAATGACTCATAAACCCAGAGTTGCTTTACTCCCAAATTATTTGTCTGTGATATATGTCAAAAAGAAGAAGAAAGGTTTACTCCAAAAATATAATTATATCTATTTAGGTCTTAGGCTCTGCCTCCAGGTGCAAGGTAGGAGGGAAGGTTCTGTTAGCAGCAACTCTATTTCAAAGAGTACAGCATTTTGAAAAGTTGTCCACAATTGAGGTGGAAAGATAGATTTCAAAATAAAATCTAGATCAAATACTACTAAAATGTGAAGAATGTATGGTGAGATTGCAAGTAGAGCCTCCATTTTGTGTGGTTTTGTGGTAAGATAAAAGTCACATATAAAATGTAAATACAGTTCCAAATGTACCCAAGTAGAGAAACTTGTACATCAGTTCTTATACCCTGGTATTGAGTCCTCTGCTATTGATACAGTTGTGAAAAGAGAAGAGGATTATATTCAAAGTATAATCTGAGGCGTGCAGTGTTCAAACTGTGCTCCTCAATCCCTGAGGCCCCAAGGTTGATTTCTATGACACTTGTTTTCTGTTCATCTGGATTAGAGCATCTTCTGCAGAATATTTTCCAAGTACTTTTGTCTTGAAAAAGGGTGATACTTACACTTCTCAGTACTTCACAAAAAATAGTTGCTATACACTTCATTGCCTACTTGTGACAGTTATGCTCCTACCATGAAAAAAGAAGAAAGAAGAGAAGAAACAAAAGAGCCATGTGTGGTGGCACAGCCTGTAACCGCAGTACTCAGGAGGATGAAGCAGAAGGACTGCCAAGAGTCCAACGCCAACATGCGCTACATAATGGGTTCCAGGACACACAGCAAGACCTTGGCTCAAAAACTTTTTAAACATTGAAAATTTTAGAGCAGGGGAGATAGCTCAGCAGTCTAATGGCCTGCCTGGCAAGAGCAAGGATCCAGGTTCTATCCCCGGCCTCAAAACCAGGAGTGGTGGTGCACACCTGTAATCCCAGCACTGGGAAGGCTGAGTCAGGAGGATGGATCACTGTGAGTACGAGCTGCATAGATAGATACACTCTGTACAAAATAAACAATTAAAAACTTTGGTAGTCTGCTTGTCCTTGAAAGGATGGAGTGCAGAGGTCTGTAGTTAAAGAACATGTTTATCTTACTTGTAATAAGTGAACAAATCTTATTTTAAATTCAGAGGATTAAGAGCTACACAAATAGAATTCTACCAAAATAATTATATTTAGGATATTAGCTTAGACCATATGAAGGAGAAAATTTTAAAGACAATGAAAAAAGATAGTCTTTCTTCCCATTATTAAAATCTTAGTAATTAAAATTCAGAAAACAAATAGCAAGATTAAATAATCATTTATTACCAAAGAACAATGCAAGTTAAACATCTGAACACACAATCATAAAGAATTTATCTCCTTTCTGATTCAGCAAGGATAAAGTCAGTTTAAAGAAAAAAAAGTTGTGCCTTAAATTTTGATTTAGATTTGAGGCAATGAAGTAAGAGGTCTCTTTTGCAAAGGGAAGCATGCAAAAGCCCCTGGATGAGCTCTGGGTAGAGAGGAGTTAGACATGGAGCTACCAGTTACATCTCCACGGAACACAAGCCCCAAGTCAGAGAGAGAACACAGGCCATTACTATCCTGAAGGAGACATCCAATGACTCAGGCCTCTTAGTGAGTGGACCTCGCTCTTTACTGGTTAAAGCCATAGGGCCCCCAGGAAGAAGTGTTTGGTGGTGGAAGGCAGGGGTGTATAGCACAGCATTTCTAAGTGCCAAATTTATAAATCTAAATTCAGCCTTTTTTTGAGTCTAACACTCCCATGTCTTGTATTTGTAATGAATATTGTGTGTTCTTTTGCCCTTTTAAAAAATGTGGCTTTTATTAAAAAATGTTAACACATACTAATTAGCTGTGAAATTTTGTTTTAAGGATAGATTCTAGATTGCTTGTCAAATAAATATTTATAGAGCATTTCCTATTGCTAGCATCTGGGAGGCTCTGATGTTAAGACATTTAAGGGCCAGGGAGATGGCTCAGTAGAATAAGCACTTCCCTGGCATTTAAAATCTACCTGGGAAGAGAGACAAGAGCTAATAAGACTTCCATGTGATCGATGTAAACTTAAAGCATGATGCTTATAAGTTACAATAAACTTAATGATATAATGGCTTCATTTTTTTGCAATAAAAATGGCTGCTCTGTCCTCGGGCCCACCAAAGCTGGAGATCAAATAATGATATGAAGACCAGGGTCACCTCCTTGTCCTTCATCCTTCAGCTTTGTGATTGTGTCATTCTTAGCATACTCGTTCCAATAATGCTAAGCTTACTGTCATCAAAACTGAAACCCCGATTCATCCCTCAAAGTTCCCTGGGCTCGTTCTCATGAGCCCTTCAGGGGTCACGTGTCCATGTGGGTTAAGGTGTTCATAGCAAGCACGCATGTGCCCATAACACACCACACTACTTGGCCATTGGTTTTCTGGACCAAGTTAGAGATGGGTGAGTACCCTAGAAAGCACCAGGGTCCTACAAGCCGGAGAAGCAAAAGTTGTTCACCACACGTGGTCACTGATATTATTAAATAGCATTTGATTCAAAGACTTTTTGTCCCTATCAATTTCTACCTTAGACCCAGTGTCTCTATGCTATATTTGAACATAATCTAAGGAGAGGCCTGTACTAGGTTATTCAAGGTAGACACATGGAATCTTGTCTAGGACTGATGTCCACCTAAGACCTGAGCATTACTCAAATGAACCCTTAAAAAAAAAACAAAGCAAAAGAAGGGATTCATGAGATGATGCCAGAATGTAAGTTGACAGTAAGAAAACAATGTTGAAAGAATAAGTGAGGCAACAGGAAGAGGAGGAGGACCAGGAATGAGAGAAGGAGGAGAGGAAGAAGAGAAGGGGGAGGAGAAGACTCAACACAGTGGAATTGGTGGAACATATCCCCAAATCCTTCAATGCCTGACATTTAGGAGCTTCCTCCTAATCCATGATTAGAGGGATCTATTCACCAACCCCAGAAAAATAATCTACATTAAATGAGTTACAATCATTTTAAATTAAAAATGAAAGGCTTATTAATTATTTAATTTGTATCTGAGGCAACCAAATAAAAAGCAAGAAAAAAATATATGAAAATCTTTGAAGCCAATCTTTTATTTTCTAGAGAAAATTATTTGGTTGGTTTTCTGAGATATTACTTGAAGAGTGCTTTAACACAGTCGGTCAGTGGCATAAGCAGGAAATAAATTATCAGTAAACACATAACTGTGTTTTTCCACAGGACCAAGATGTTCCAATGATTTCCCAGTAAATGAGTTTACTTTATTAAATATCTATTTTCCTAAGCCAAAGGTCATTACTGGTCACTGCTACTATGAGTATGCCATAAATAAACCCTAAAATGAGAACATTAAACAAATACTATAATAGAAATCCAGGCCTGGAGTAGTGATATATAAAAAAATTAACCTTCAGGTCTTATCTTTTATAATTTCACAAATTTTTCCATTTTGGGGAATGCCTAGTGATTATGTAAAAAAATCTTCCCTGAACTTCACAGCATTTCATCTTTATAAAATCTGTTATGCACAACTTCTTAGAGAAGGATTTATGATAAGCAGCATTACTCTGTTTACAAGGCTGTCTTTTCAACTAGAATGTAAGCCCCTTGAAAATAGGAACTCAATTTTATTTGTCTTTTTGTTTCTAGACACTGTGTTGAGAACCTACAAAAGTAAAAAGTAAATGCTGAGCACTTACAAACAAATGGGCCGTTCTACTCAAAGTTCTTCCTCAACACCTTCTTGTCTTCTCTATTATTATAGTTTCATTTGTTCAGTGCCTCAAAGGTCAGTCTGACCTGAGTTATCCAGCCCCAAGTTCATCCCTGCTTTCTAAATCAGATCCCAGCTTTTGTAGAGGTGACAACTTGGGCTTGTTGCTAGAGTACAAGCCTAGTTGGCAATGTCTGAAGAACTCATGGGATAGACCCACTAATTGAGCGAAAAATAAACTCCTGCTTGAAAAAAACTTGCTATTGATGGGATTAGGCTTATGTGGATAAGCTTGGCAAATTCTTGGGTGTGGTCCAAAGATCCCCACTGAGGAAGGGGTGCTGATACTATCTATTGCTCCAAAATGAGCTGACTGCTCTGCAGATCAGGTCAAGCCAGGGGTGCCTTTTCTGGGCTCTGGAAGGGAAGGGGGTGCTGTGTCCAGGCAGTGCTGCACTTCAAATTCCCCCCTCCACCAGCCATAGTACACTCAAGCAAGGCCAAGAGCTGATGAAGCCCTCAGGCTCTCTGACACTGGAGTATTGGCGAGAGTACTTTGGGATTCCCTCCAATAGGATGTAGCACCAAGGAAACAAGCAGTAAAAGTGAACCCTTCCTTGAAGCACTTTATCCCTTTCAACTGAGCATCTGCCTTCCTCCCACCAGTACCCCAACTTTAAAAGCAGCTCTGAGCCCTGCCAACCACAAGCCTGCCTCCTGCAAAGGGAGAACACTGCCCCGACTATGTTCCAGTATTAATGTCATGGTTCTGCCTAGTTCCCTGCTATCTGTCCCCTGGGCATGAGCAATGGCCCTCACCCTCCCTGGCACTCTGTTCCCTGTGATACAGCAGCATAGGAAAGAATCCACCTCCCACACTGCTTCCTCTTTGCTCTGTCATTACTGTTGGCCATGTGAGCCCAAGTTCCTGTGACAGTGAAATGGAGCAAGAATCAACTGATACAGACACCAGGAATGCAGGCCTCCTTGACTGAGATGATGAGGAAAACAGCAATGCGAGTACACACGTGATTAGTCAAAATGTTGCGATATGGCCATGCAACCAAATGGAATGACCCAGTGTTAGAACTCAGTCCAAAACTACGGTGAGGGTCTTGGCAGGGGTGAAAGGCATGGACAGAATGCCAGTCCTGCTGTCCCATGTCAGAAATTATAGGACATGAAATACTACAAAATGCTATGAAGTACAAAGGCAATTAAAAAGTTTTGTATTCACCAATAAACATGTTCAAAAATTGTATTTATTATGACACCTCACTAGCTGAACTGAAAATACAGGTCTGCTGTACTTAACACAGGTTTCTTGTGGTGACTGAAGAAATTCAACACTTATAGAAAAGTGATGGGTCAAGATATGGCATAAAAACTTATGCCCTTATGGACGCAGAGACTTATCATGCCATCAGTTTAGACAGTTGTCCTGGAACTCAGGCATCAAGTCCTTATTCGTATAATAATAAACTCAATAGTGTTGTGAAGAAACTTGTTGCACCCATTTCCCAAGCTAATGAGAATGTGACTTTTGACCACTGGTTTACCAGTTACCCACTGACGTTACAGATGCTCACAGAACATAAGTTGACCAGCACAGGAACTACACAGGAAGAAGGAATAAATTCCAAATGAAATGTGATTTCAAACAGAATTGTTTAGTACAATCTTTGAATTTCATAAAGGTATAGCATTGGCCTCTTATAAGGCAAAGAAAAGCAAAGTGGTACTGCTGATGTCAATTCACCATGATGGAAATATCGATAGGGAAACCTTGACAGGACAGAAGCCTGAGATGGAAAGTTTCAACAACAAAACCAAATATGGAGCAGATGCTGTTGAGTTACGCAGCAACTATGATGTCATTTGAAACACTGTCAAATTGTTGTGTTTTACTAACTCCTAACATATGTGGCATAGTTTGATACTTTACAAAGAAAACAAGTGCAAGCCAGGCCTGGTGGCCTGTAATCCAAGTACTCAGGAGGCTGAAGCAGGAGGATTGCTGCAAGTTTAATACCAGCCTGGGCTACAAGGTGAGCTCAAGGCCAGCCTAAACTGCATAGTGAGACTCTGCCTCAAAAAGACAAAGAAAGAAGAGAGAGAGAGAGAGAGAGAGAGAGAGAGAGAGAGAGAGAGAGAAGGTAACAAGTGTAAAATATCAAGGAGAAATGTTCTTAGAGGATTGGGACTGGAGGTCATAAGAGATCATTTACAGTAGAGGAAAAACAAAATGTTTCTTCTCATTATACAAAAAATTGTGGAAGGGCTGGTCAGATAGCTTAGTGGATTAAAGCACCTATTTAGGCAGGCATAGAGACTGGGGTTTGATCCCTGGAGTGCGGTGTCAGTCCCGGGGCACACTGAGACAGAGACTGATGTTGGGTGTGGTGGCCTGCACCTGTAATCCCAGCGCTTGAGAGGCTGAAAATAGGAGGATCACTACAAGTCTGATCTGTGTGTAAGACCCTGTAGACCCTGTACTAAATACATACAAAAAAAAAAAATGTGAAACACACCAGTGAGCTGATGTGTGAACAGGATGATGAAGCATCACAAAGACCTACTACGACGACATGAAAACAAAAAGATGTCAATTGTGCCCTACAAGAAAGTACAGGGTAACAAAACAGTCATACCTATGTGTGGAACATGCAGTTGTCATGTGTAAAGACTACCGTGGGTGTGATAGTTGAAGCAAAGTTTATTTCTGAGGTAGACTTTTGCTTGTGTTTACATTGTTCATGTAGACTTTTATTTTTGATGTCATCTTTTAGGTTTTCTGAGCAAATAAAGAACTGATGTGAAAACACTGATGTCTCTTCTAAGCACTCAGGTCATATTTGATATTTTATTTTATTGACATCTTATTTCCCTGCTACATGCATGTTGTACAATATAGTAGGAAGCTACTGACAAAACGGGAAGACAAGAGAGGCGACAAGTTCATCACATAGGAGAGGAACGCCAAGACACATGCCATCAGGGTAAGAGGCATGCACGGGACATGCAGCTGTCATGTGTGATGACTGCTTTGGGATGACAGCTGAAGCACAATTTATTTCTCTGGTAGAGTTCTACCAGTATTTTCATTGTAGTTCGTACAGGAATTTATTTCTGATGTACTCTTTCATTTTTGCAAGGAAGTACACAGCTTATGTGAAAATGATGTTTACTCTAAACACATAATATAAATAATTTATTAAT
>NW_004524744.1:5309519-5316073 GCF_000260255.1 Octodon degus | reverse complement strand
AAAGAAAGAAAGAAAGAAAGAAAGAAAGAAAGAAAGAAAGAAAGAAAGAAAGAAAGAACCTCCTAACACAACAGGAAGGCCACTGCTGAGTGCGTCCCACAGAAAAGTCAGGAAAGTGAAAGACGCGTGCGGTGCTGCGGTGTAAGCGACGCGTGTGCGGGCGGTGCTGCTGTTACGTGCGCGGACGGCCTCAGCTGTGATCGCCGAAGTGAAGATTTTTGTACAGTAGATTTGCATTTTCACTGAAGTTTACATGGGAATTTATTTCTGATGTTTTGTTTCTTTGTTTTTGAGACAGGGCCTCACTATATAGTTCAGGCTATCTTGAAATTCACTATGTAGTCCAGGCTGGCTTTAAACTCAGGGCAGTCCTCTTACCTTAGCCTCCCAAGTGCTGGAATTACAAGCATGCACCATCACACCGAACTTTCTGATTTTTTTGTTTTTGTTTTAGACTTTGTACACCAAAATCTTATTGATTGCAATGATGAAAATTTTGATGCTTTTTTTATAAAGTCAATAAATACTAAAAACTCAATACTTTATTTTTGTGATTATTTTTCCTGTTCAGTACTCCTTGTTTAATATAGTAAAACTGATGAAATTAAAACTAATAATTGATAAACAGAAATATTCTAAAGAATAAACATCAGTGTGACAGACCCAAATGTGCCTTAATGACAAAATTAGACTTATGCTCTAAGGGCTTCTCTTACATAAAAATCCCAGAATATAAATGAAGATCAAAACGAAAGAGAGATATAGGAAATGTGGAGCTAGAGCTTTTTCAGAAGGGAAGGAGACCAGGAGCTGGAGAAAGAAGTGGAGGAGGGGTGGGCGAGGGCACCAACAGGATGTGGTATGCGCAACGGCTCCCATGAGGAACGTAATCACGACGGACTGCAAATTATACTAATAAAAAACCAAAATTGGAAAAACCCTCAAACTTCCGAATGATGACGAGTTATTAGTTCTTTTTCAGTCTCTGTCACCCGAGTCAGACTAGACCACAACTTCTCCCCAGCGCCCAGAACGCTGCCGGACTCTGCCAGAGGCGGACCCGGGGCAGCAGGGCTGAGCCCTGGGGTTTCGGGGGCACTGGTCCTGGTGCCCGTCAGGAGCTGGCACACAATGAGTGGAGATTAGGAGCTCGGGTGGGGACTCCCGGAAACAGTTGACGCCGGAGAGTTTCACTGGTGTCAGGCCGCTCCATCCTAGGGATGAAGCCAGTGGAAGTGAAATCGCTGTTGGGTTTTCACCACCCACGTCGCCGGCTGTTGCTCCCGGTGTGCACCCAGGTCATCAGATCCCCGCCTCCCACGGGGTGACCTGCATCCGGACGGGAACTGATGGGCTCGCGGAAGGCTGACCGGTCCACGGAAATGTGGACCAAGAATGAAAAACAAACAGAAAAGCTAGGGGAGAGAATGGTGGGTAGTCAGAGCAGGAAGGGAAGAAAAAGGAAAAGAAAAAGAGGATACACACACCACCTTCTCACGAAGAATGTAATCATTGCGTACTACACACTTGTACTAATAAAATACATTTTTTAAAAAAGCCACTCTCATTTTGAGGTATTACTTTGCTAACTCCAGAATTTCAAATTACTTATTTGTTTCTGTGAGCCCTAGGTTTGGAATATAGTGACATGTAAGCCTGAAAATTAGAAGGAAGAAGTTTTATGCCTTAACTCATTTTATGAAGCCAATGTTACTATCTAAAGGTGATCCTCTATGTCCCAAAGAAAATTCTTTTCTTGCTATTTAGAAGATCAAAACTGTTCTCAAAGTAAATTTATTTTATTTGTTTTTGTTTGACTGTATTTGGTACAGGGTCTCACTATGCAGCTTCGATTGGTAGTGATCCTCCTGGTTTTAGCCTCCCCAGCACTGGGATTACTGGTGTGTGCCACCACTCCCAGTTTCAGCGGCAGGCTCAGCACAGCCGGGGTCAGGGCTGGTGTGGCATGTGGTGCAGGGGATTGAACCCCAGTCCCTACATCTGCCTAAGCAGTGAATTTCTTTTAGTTATTATTTTAAAATGCCCAATCTGCATACAATTTACATTTGAAGGTTGTGGGAACCCCTACATGTAATGTAATACATTTTTTAAAATTTAGCTTTTGCCAGGCATGGTGATATATGCTCATAGTTACAGCGGTCAGGAGGCTGAGGAAGAATTGCAGATTTGAAACCAACCTGGGCTACACAGTGAGCTCAAAGTGGACCAGGAATACATAGGTTGCCCCTCTCTGAAAGGCTAACAAACAAATAAAATTTCTCTTTTGACTCTGTCCCTAAGTATATGCACACACACACACACACACACACACACACACACACACACTTTTATTTTGCTATAAAATGCAGCTTTCCATTTATAAATATCATGGATATAATTCTAGACACTTGTTAAATTTCATTATTTATTTCCACATTATAATAATCAATTATTGTATTCTACATAGCAGCAATATTTATTTCTTATGCTATTTATCAGTGAAATGAAACATAATAAAATCCTATAACCATGGAAACACTTTTATTTCCATTGAAATATTTTTGTGACTTTTCTTTTATCTGTTAAGAATATTTAAGGGCCAGGACGATAGCTTAGTAGAATAAGTACTTGCCTGGCAAGCACAAGGTCCTAAGTTTGATCCCTGGTATCACAAAACAAATGAAAAACAACCAAAAAAGAATATTTAAGCAGTAACTCTGATGTTTAGATTGGCTTTCGAGTTGTAGTTTTCTATCTTTTTTTGTTTGCTTCTTTGTTTCTTTGTCAGGCTCTCACTATGCATTCTGAGCTGGCATTTAACTCACTAAAGTGCCCAGATTGGCCTCAAATTTGCAGTGCTACTCCTGCCTCGGCCTCCTGAGCACTGTGGTTACAGGCACCCTCCTGGTCAGTGTGGGGTCTTCAGTTGACCATTTCCTATCTAAATCGAGTTTGATGAACTTTTACAGCATTAATCTGCTCTAGGTATTAAGGAATTAGTTACAAAATGAGATTTGTTTTCACTGCTTAGGCAACTGCTAGGGTGTATTTCCAGCAGTGTTGACAAATTGACAAAGAAAAATACTTGTTTCTGCCAGATGACACAGGGACTGTGGAAGTGTAGTTGATGAAATTAAGGAGCAGACACTGGAGAAAAGGAGAACTAGAGTCCACCTCTGCTCCACTGCTTCCTAGTTATGTAATCCTGAGTAAGTCACTGCAGCCCTTCTGACGAGTTTCTCCATGCAGAACAGGTATTGTGTTCCTGTGCAGGTTAGAGGAAACAGTGTTAGTGAAAACCTGTAACACAGTAGACACTGAAATATGCTCATTTAATAGTCAATAACACATTTTCCTGGAGGCTCAGCTATCTCTCTGGGTTAACTCCATTCATCTTTGTAATACATGGCTATAAAGGCGTAGGACTTTAGAACCAGGAGCGGAGATCAGTGATTGGGGGATATTTCACAGATGGGAAAATTGAGACATTGGAGAGAGAAATGATATGAAGAGCTTTTCTCTATAAATTTTTATAGAGAAATCAGAGGCAGAATCATTCCAAGTTCAGATTTTCATCCAAGAGTGATAATAGATTTATCCCTCAGAAAAGTGGTGACGGGTATGAAGGAAGCCCTTGTGACTATTTCCAGCTCATAATCAAGGGAAGGTAGACCAACCTGTTACAAGTGAGAGTTTTCTTCATTTTATGATTTTAGTGCATCTAATGTTTCAAAGAGTGCTGACAGGTGTGGACGGAATCACTTGGAAAGTAGATATTACTTATGGCTGATGATCCTACGTCACAAAGATGTTTCAGACACACCTAACAGATTTTTGTCTGAGATTATTACAAGGATTTTAACTTGACTCTAAGAAATTAACATGGCCACAGAGCCAGGACTTCTGTGAAAAGGGGCATCACTGTCTTTTCACTGGGTGAAAGAAATATTTTTTACATTGCAGCCTTTTTACATTATCACAGTCACTATTTTCATAGAGTCCACACCACTCATGTCATTTACTTTTTAAAAATAGTCTCCCTCATTAAACTTGACCTCATCCAAAGTGATAGCTTAGGAAGTGAAACATTGCTATAACATGATATTTTTGCATATAAAGATAAATTTGTGACCATTAAAATAAAAGATACCTGCATAGATAGCCTGAACTTGTCTCCCCTTGCACTGTGGCTCCTACTCATCCTCCAGGCTGTTCAGAATAAAGTGAAATGGACAGTGGCAAAGCCAGGCCTATTCTCAAACATTCAATGTCTGCGATAGAAATGAGCCCTGTACTAGATCTATGTGCTTTTGGAGGCTGAGGGCCTGGGATGAGACTCATGTTTTGGTTAAGCACTAAAAAACATAAAGCCAAATACAGTGTAACTTCTTGTTCAAAATACTGGTTTAAAGATTAAACCATTGCCATTAGGAACCTTTGCTTATTTCTGGACTATTTCCACTAATGTCAAAAAAGTGCAAATACATTTCAAGATTATTTCTCTAATTCTATGAGGTATATTACTGATATTTTGATCAAGATTGACTTAAATCTGCATAACAATCTTGAGGACATGACTATTTTCCTTATATTGGTTCTTCCTATCCAACAACAACTTGTATTTATCTTTCTTTCTTTCTTTCTTTCTTTCTTTCTTTCTTTCTTTCTTTCTTTCTTTCTTTCTTTCTTTCTTTCTTTTTTGTATTTAGTATAGGGTCTACAGAGTCTCACTATGCAGGTCAGACTCATAGTGATTCTCCTGTTTTCAGCCTCCCAACACTGGGATTACTGGCATGCACCAATCTCAATCACCTTCTCAGGACAACCCATGGATGAGGCTGACACCACACACCAAGGATCGAACCCTGGTCCCTGTGTCTGCCTAAGCAGGCACTTTAATATGCTGAGCTATCTGGTCAGCCCTTATCTTTCTGTTTTCTGATGTCCTTTACAATTGCCTTTTTTAGAATACTGTAATTTTCAATGTAAAGGTCTTTTACTTCTTTTGTTAGATTGATTCCTAAGGATTTCATTTTTTTTCAATACTTTTGTGAAAGTTGTTGTTTCCCTAATTTCTCTCTCAATGAATTTGTTATTTGTGTATATGGAAATACTACTGATTTTGAGTGTTGACTTTGTATCAATCTATGGAACTAAATTTGGCTATTAAACCTCTAGAAGTCATTTGGTGGAGTTTTGGGGATCTACTAGATGTAGTATCATGTCATCCACAAATAATGATTAATAGAAACAATTCTGGGTAACTAAGGTAAGCCAGGAGACATAGCAATCTCTGATTTGAAATTATACTACATAGCTACTATGATAAAAACAAAAGTAACACGATACTGGGGAAAAAAATAGACCCCAGGATTAATGGAATAGATTAGAAAATGCAGAAACAACTTCAAACACACTCCCTCATGGTATCTTTGACAAAGGTGTCAAACTCCTTCACTGGGAAAAGATAGCTTCTTAATAAATGTTGTTGGAGAAACTGGCTTTCTATATGCCAAAGATCAAGACTAGATCCATAGTCTAGTCTCTAACCATGCATTAAACTAAAATTGAAATGGATCAAAGATCAAATACTAAAGCAGAAATGCTAAGTCTTCTGGGAGATAGAATAGGTAGAACTCTTGAAGACATAGGCCTAGGCAAAGACTTTATGAACAAAGCTCCAGTTGCATAGGAACTATCACAAAGAACCAGCAACCAGGATCTCATCTTATTTAAAGGTTTCCTCACAGCAAATGAAATCACCAACAGAATGAAGAGACAACCCTCAAAGTGGGAAAAAAATTTTCCAGTTGTTCCTCAGATAAAGGACTATGTCTAAAACATGTAAAGAACTCATAAACAAATTAGACTTCCCAAAGGAATAAACATTTCTCAAATGAAAAAGAAACAGCAAATAAATACATGAAAAAATGTTCAACATTGCTGTTCATTTGAGAAATACACATTAATACAGCACTGAGACTCCATCTCACTCCAGAAAGAATGGCTATTATCAAAAAATCAACCACTAACAAATTCTGGAGGGGCTGGAGGGGAAAAGGAACCCTTCTGTACTGCTGGTAGGAATGAAGGCTGGTGCAACCACTGTAGAAATCAGTGTGGTGATTCCTCAAAAAACTAAAAGTAGAGGTTCTATTTGACCCAGCTATTTCCCTTCTTGGTATCTTCCTGAAAAAATTAAAAGCATCATACTATAGTGATATATGTACACCCATATTTACAGCAACGCAGTTGGTAATAGCTAAGTTATAAAAACACCCGAATGCCATTAACTGGTGAATGGGTAAAGATACAGGTTTTTGTACAATGGAGTGTTCTGCCTTAAAGCAGAATTAACTTGAGACACTAATTGATAAGTTGGTGCACCTTGAGACCATACTGTCAAATAAAGTAAATCAGACACACAGTGCAAATATCACATAGTTTCTCTGGTATGAGAAATAAAAAATGTAAATAAGTATCAAAAAATATAGGAAGAAAATGTTCAAATGGGTAGAGGAACTAGAGAGGAGGGAAGGGGAAAGGATGGAAGG
>NW_004524744.1:5308149-5309399 GCF_000260255.1 Octodon degus | reverse complement strand
TGATGAATGTGATCATTATGTATATCTAAAATGTACCAATAAAATTATTTTTAAATAGTAAATCCAAATCTTCCATATCAATTTGTACTTATCCAAGGAAAATTCATATAGTAACTAACATTCTTGAGCCAAATGTGGGGATGTATGCCTATGATTCCAGCACTCAAGAGGCTAAGAAAAGAGGGTGGCACTGAGCCCAATTCCAACTTGTGGTATGTAGTAAGTTCAAGGCCAACCTGGATTGCATAGTGAGACCCCATCTAAAAAGAAAACAAACAAAAATGAATTCTTAAAAGCCTATAAAAAATTTAATGGCACCCAAAACAAATCCTTTCAAGAAAATAAAATATCTGAATATAAACATGTAGGCATAAGTATATGAAATTATCACTTATTAATGAAGAAAGCTGATTTTGGGAAAGATCTTAGAGAAATCCTAAGCCTACAGAGATGTCCCTTGTCTGGCCCCAGACTCTGATCTCTAATGGAACTGGTCCATTTGCACAAAAATCCTCCTCTTCACATAAAACTTAGAAGTGAGAAAAATTGAGGAAAGCCATTTTCTCAAATCTAATAATTCTGCTTCTCTTTTTCTTTGCATTAAATGTAGAAATAGCATCCTGGCTAATTTCTATCAGGTAGGTAGATTAGATGGATATACATAGGCATACATATCCACATGTATGAACTTACATATGTGGGACTATTTATATGTACATAAATTAACATAGATGTGGAATGCTTTGCTTGGGAAAACTTTAGTTTTCATTGATTTTAGTGTCACCTAAACTGTGTTCCACAATTTTTATGCAATATTAAATTGTTATTCCACTAAAAAATTATCTTTGATCAAATAATGGTAGTAAATATTGAATCAAACAAAACAACACAATGTATGACACTGTACATATGGTTAGTTACAGGAGTAGTATGCGGCAGCACTTATCAGACTTTTCAGCAGTTCTGGATGGGACCTGAGATTCTGCATTTGTGACATCTCCCTGGGGATGCTGAGCCCACCCAGGACTGCACTGTGAATAGCAGAATCATCTTTCTTGAATCCTTATTTACCAGGAAATTGTGCCCACCTCTTCCAGTCAGTTCATTCTTTGAGAATGTTGGTTTACTGGTTGGTGGATTGATTGGTCTCTGCATAGTTGAAAGATAAGCATTAGTGTTGTGTGTTTGAAACTCTGAGCACAGCTGAATCTCCTTACTCCATGGAACCCTCAGTGTCAATTTTCTTTTTT
>NW_004524744.1:5304307-5307261 GCF_000260255.1 Octodon degus | reverse complement strand
CCAATTTGTTTTGTGTTAGTGTCCTTTGCACTTGTTATGAGTGGGCTTAGGTTCTGAGATTGCATTTTGCTCCTTCTCGTTGTCATTTTGTGTAGCACTGTCTTCTGACCTTTGTTGTAGATCTTTGTTTCAGTTATAGCCTTAACACATACTGAAGTTCAGGTGTAGATCTACAAAGTTTGGATTTATCCAGCTGTGCCTGGCTTGGGTCTGGCTGCTGTGCTCAGTTCCTTCCTGCTGCTGTCCTTGGGGGTGAACCTGTTGTGCCCCTCTGGCAAGATGTTCTGTTCCTGGAATAGCTGGGTGGTTCTGTCCCCTACACTCTCTGTAGGGATTGCAGCTGCAGGGTTTCACCTCAGGCCTGTATGCCAAGCCTGAGCTGAGTCTGGAGGGGACAAGGTGGAGTAGAGGGGAGAAGCAACTCTCCCACACACTCACCGGGCCTGGACTAGGACTGGGTCTGGGGCTTCCCAGAACGCGGCAGAAATTCCTACTCAGTGGGTGGGGTGAGGGAGGTGCTGCGGAGTGGTGGGGGGAGTCCCAAGGGGGTGGAAGAGGGTCTCACCCGCTCTGCGCCTGGGCTGGGATGATTAGTTCCCGCCAGCACAGGGTAGCTGGAAGCTCTTCCATACACTCACAGGGCCTGGCCTAGGACTGGGTCTGGGGTTCCTGGAACATGGCAGAAATGCCTACTTGGTGGGCCCCCATGCACTTATTGACTCAACTCACACAACCAGCTCTCCACGCACCCATTCTGTCACATGTCCACCATATGTCCACCTATACGTACATCCACCCATGCACCAGTTCCTCTATGCATTAATTTTCACAACAGTATTTATAAGACATTTCTTTGTAAGTGTATTATAAAAACAGAGTTAATCAAGGAGCTAAAGACAGATAGAAAGCAAATCACACTTTATTTTAAAATCTAATACATTTCCTTGGCCCAAATCCCTCAATATATACAGTTATCTTAGCAGTAGATTTTAAACAATGGCTGAGGTGGCTACGAGTGTAGGAACATGGAACCATTTTGCCTATTTGCCAAGATCTTAGCTAGGCAATGTAAATCCTTAACCTGAAGAGTCTCACCACGAATGACTCATTCAATCCTTTCCTCTCGTATTTCTTGGCATCTTCTTCATGATGCTCTCTAGCCAGTAAACTGAGCTACTTGAAATTTCTCCAACCATGTCTTTGATTATACTTCTTCCACCTGGATTGTGTACCTTGTTTGTGCTATTTATCTAGATCATAGCTTAGCTCAGCTCTTTCTTCTCTGAGAAAATCTTCTGATTTCATCTCCCCTACACTTCTCCTGTGGAGCTCATCATTTTTGACCTTGTTTTCTGGTTATTTATGGGTAAGTATGATCTCACCGATTTTAAGCCCCCAAGGAAAATGAAGCTTCCACCTGATTTATCATTGCATCCTTCATAGTACCCATGGAAGAGCAGGCAGAACATATTTCAGGAATGAATGAATGAACCTATCTATACTTCTGATTGAATGAAGACTTTACATGGGCTGATTTTAGGAATACCTGAGGGAGGGATTTGAGACTAGGAAATGTCTAGTGCTTATAAACTGCCAGGTTAGTTGTACTAGTGGATTTATTGATGAATCCTTTGTAAAATATTTTGCTGTACCTTGAGTGGAAGATGTTAGTATTTTTTAATGTAGCTTATCAAGTATAATATAATTTATCAAAACATGCAACACCATGAAGTATTTTTAATTGGAATAAACCATTACATATTTTTTACACAGAAATTTAGAAATCTAACCATATACAGCATTGTAGCAGGACAGTCCTATGACATTTTTTTTCTTGTTTTTATTTATTACCCTTTTTTAAAAGCAAACATTTGCTTGAAAGATAGTATAACAGTAATTGATATGACATGACAAACTACATAGTTAGAAGACCAGAATGACAGGCATTCCAAGCATGCCTCAAAGTGAGAACTTAAGGATTAAATAATGAAGAGAGGGCAAGGAGAAAAGCTAGGAAACATGACAGGGGCAAAACCATACATTTATAAGCACAAGGTGGTTAAGGCAATGATCCTGAAAATCTTCAGCAAGTTTTTGAAACTAGCAGTTAATCAGTAGGGTTCTCACCATGACTAACTATATAGTTTGTTTTTTAAGTGGATGTGATAAAAGTAATTTTTAATAGGCTGTTGCTATGTAGTTTGGGCTGGCCTTGAACTCATGGTGATCCTCCAGCCTCAACCTTCCAATTGCTAGGATTACGGGCACCTGCCACCACTCCTGACATTATTAATATAATTAAAGGGTGGCTTTCTGTAGTATAAGCTGATAAACTAATATATCTTTCCTGTTAGATATATTTATTCTCATATTATCTTTTTTTTCTGCAAATTTTCCTTTTATAAATAGTCAATTCAATGTCAGATCTGTAAAGAATCACACAGAGTTGAAACTATTGTCCAGGTAAAATTTCTGCTACTTGCTTTCCAGATTGTGTTGGAGACACAACACATACTATCAGCAAACTTCTTACCTACCCTGTAGAACCAAAGGAAACTATACTTTGGTTACTGTTCTTGTCATTCTTTTGTCTGAAACACAATATAAATTCTCAATCATATCAAAGAGAGAGAAGAAAACACTGACTCATCAGATGGTTATAGGAATTGTCCTGAGTTAAAGACAAAAATGCCAAGAAGATAGCTGAGCAGCGTAAGTGCCTGCCTGTCAAGCCCAGGTCCTGAGTTCCAGCCCTGATACCAAGGGGAAAAAAAGATAAAGACAAGAATGGATTTGTGAACTTGGGTGGGGTGGCAGGAAGATTCTTGCAAGTTCAAGACCAGTTTGGGCTACAAAGTAAGCTAAAGGCCAGACTGAACTGCATAGTGAGACCCCAGATCAAAAAAAAAAAAGAAAGGAAGGAAGAAAGAAAGAAAGAAAGAAAGAAAGAAAGA
>NW_004524744.1:5274093-5304188 GCF_000260255.1 Octodon degus | reverse complement strand
TCTTTGGTTTTTCCTATAAGCACATTTCTACCATTTTGGAGGTCCTGGTCTTAGTACCTTTCTTAGTGTATGATTGTCTTGAGAGAAACCTACATTTATCCCCTTCCCCATATCATCAAAATCTTTGTCTTTAAAATGATGATTTTGAAAATTCCAATATAAACATTTTACTTTGAATAGTGATAGGAACACTTTCTGATCAGAAGTGTAGCTGACAAACTCATACGCACAGGCTGCTTCCAGAAATGTTCTTCTCTTTCAGCTGCCTTGCTTGTAAGGATCCTGACTGATGCTCTAGGTCTTAGACAAGCCTAGTCAGCTCTGCTGACCAGCTGTGCTCAAATGATAGAGAAATGCTTTTACTTAAAATTTTGTACTTATTTCATTGAAAATTTACTTTTTATTACTAGATACAAGTAAAGGGGTATATAATGCAAATTGAAGAATACATTTGAATTATGAGACGTATTAAAATCCATCCATAATGTAAGAATGAGAATCCATATGACACTACCATAAAGGCTTTGCAAGTATTCTTTTCAAGTCTCTTCCACTTTCATCTTAAGCTTCACAGGGAGGTAAACACGCTCCAGAATTTTGTTTGTATTCTCTGTGGCTTTAATAATTTCACCTCAAAACCATGCCTCATAGTCAACATGATGTTAAATTGTGCTTGTTTTTTAGATTCATAGAAATGATACCATATGGTATACATTTAGGTTCATCTTAATTTTTCAATCTACTATTATATTTCTAAGATTTATCAAAGGCTGGGGGTATTGCTAAACGGTAGAATGAGTGTTGGTATGAAGGCTTGGATTCAAACACCAGCATGAGATAAATAAATAATAAAATCTTTATATTGATTTTTAAAGAAAAGATAATCTGTATTCTTGCTAAAAGCTTTTATGTACTCACATTCCTGACATATAATACTCTACTGGGTGACTAAGCAGATTTATTTCATCATTCTTGACAGTGAAGCTTTAGGCTTGTGGGTAAAGGTAAATAATCAGAAGTGAGCTTATGCCCTTGTCCAAGAATGTTTGTATGCATGTCTGTGGCTTTCAGAAAATGTTTTCTACTGTAGTAAAGAGCAAATGCACTTCCTACTGTGTCACAGCACCTATATGCATATGGGATCTGACTTAGCTACTTTCTCACCACTGAGACAGAATACCCAACACTCACACTTTAACAGAGGAAAGAATCATATTGGCTAACAGTCTGTAGAGCTTCTAGTCCATAATTGGCTGGCTCCAAGGCAGGGTGACATGCCAGAGGGGCATGACAGGCCAGAAGCAACAGCAATTAGGGAAGGAGCCAGGATACATATGTAATGCCCTTCCAGAATGTGCCACAGTGACTGCTTTGACCATCAGGCTTCAGCTCCCAACATCCCACCCATCTGTAAACCCAAGACTGGACAATCTAGTATCACACACCCATGACTCAGTCACTTCTCCAAAGCCTCACCCTTGAGAGCATGAGGCTGTAGGGGGTAGAGCAGCATTTTTTTTTTTTTCTTTCAGGAAGGGCATCTAGATATAAACAATAACACTATCCCATACACACATAAACAATTAAAATAAATTTGAATGAAATAATGCTATTTCACTGTATATAATGTATGCTAATATTTTTATTCTAGTCAATTTCTATTTTTACTTCTCAATGCTTTGCTGCCATTTAATGATGTCACCAAATTGATTTTTTTACCCTCTGTATTGCTAATTGCAATTTTAAAAGATGGTTTAAGTTTTATAGAAAGAAATGTGTTAATAGGTTAGAGCGCATATTAATGCCTATTTTTAATACTATGAATCTTGTTGAGGTCAAAAATTACAGCAAATTCATATAATATTTATTCAGTGTTTTTATTATGATTACTATGATTATAAAGCTTGTCCCTTCTGTCAATAAAGCTCCTTAATGAGAAAATTAAAAACTCTACAGATCCAGACACTGGAAGTATTTTTATCTAAAACCAATTTTGAAAAAGTTTAGCTCCTGCATAAGGTGATTCTTCAAACCACGTTAGAAAGTTAAATTTTATCATTAGAAAGCTGAAAGTGTTTCCCCCTCTCCTTGTGAGAGTGGGTGGCAGACAGCTCTTCTGACCAGGAGTGAGAAGGCTGTGCCCACACTTCTCCTCCCCCGGCCCCGGAGACTTCCCACAGTGAACAGGAGCTCACCTATCTTTGTCATCATAAAGGCACTTCAGGGGAAACTATATTTTAGTCTCCTGAGGTGGAAGGGCTCATGAGAGAAAAGCCCTTCATTTATCCTCCACTGCAAAGCAATCCTAACATCTCCTTTTTATATTTTCTCAGAGTTGCCAGGGATTTACCATTTTCCACTCCAAATTGTAATCATCTTCAAATTCAGTGAACTAAATTTTCTTCCTGTTGTAAAACAGTTCTGGGAAGCTGGGTGTATCTGGATACCAGGTACCTTCAGCCTGAGGGCCTGAGGGGACAAAGTTAAAAGGGCTGATCCTGCTGCCACATTCTTGTGCAATGTCACACCCATGGGGGGAGGGGGCAGGTTAAAAAGACCTGGAGTATTGGTAAGGAGCCCAAGACTGAAGAATCTTCCTTTTGTCTCCAAACTCTGTCTCTCTGTCCTTCTGTCTCTCTGTGTCTCTCTGTCTCTTTTCACTAAATAGAAATAGAATTATTCTTTATTAGAACTTTTAGTACCCTCTCTGAGTAAAGCAGAAAATATTTTGGGAAGGAAAATTACGATATCATTGGGTCCATATAAATTTATTTTCTCTTTCTTCTGAAAATAGTTTTACAAGATAGAAATATATTTATTTCCAATTCTTCAAGCAGATTTTTAACTTTCCTTCTTCTTTTTCTCTCAATGAATTTGTTAAGTAGTTTTGATCATTGCCCATAATAGTGATTGCTTACTTTTCTTCAATTTTATGTTTGTTCACAAAATATTGGCTGTTTGACACCTAAGAAACAGTATTCATATAAGAGAAAATTTACTTGTGTTCTTGAGACAGGGTCTCTTTGTATACTTCAGGCTGGCTTGAAGTCACTGTGTATCCCAGGCTGACCTCAAGATCCTGTGATCCTCTTGCCTCAGCCTCCTCCACAGTGGGACTACATGTGTGCCTGGCTTTAAAAACTTAACATTTTTATAAAAAAATCTTTAAAAACTAACGAAGAGTACACTAGAGGTAAATTTCTTGGGTTCAAAGCCCAGCTCTTTCATTTGTGTGCTCTTGTATGACCTGAGTTGTGCGACCTGTGTTGCAAGCAACTCAGACACTTGTACCTCAGTTTCCTGTAATATGGGAATGATTGTAATATCTTCTTTATTGGGTTTTTATAGGAGGCGGTAAGTTAGCACATTAAGTACATAGACCTGTACCAACATACAGTAAAGATTCCTTCCACATTGATCATTCTTATAACAGCATCATTTCCACCTTACTACATAATTTTACACTGCATGGTAACCCACCACCTCCTTCTTATTAACTACCAAAAGCTTAATTTTTGCTTCTGACTTTATTGAAACTAATACGTTCTTTCCTCTTGGAGGAACTATGTGATCAACATAACTTTGTTATAAAAGCTTAGCTTCATTTAGTTATCAAATGAGATAAAACCTTGTTCAAGATATAAAATCTCATTTGAAATACAAAAATAATGTATTTTGTAAAATGCAAGGTGCCCTAAACATGTCAGTTACTGTAATAATCACTCCTAAGGAAATTTCTCCTTTCTGCATATCACTACTCACAGAAAGCCTTGTCTTTCTTTTTGTAAATAAAAACTGAGGTAAATAAACTTTATAGAGCCCCAAGATCATAGATTAAGATTTGTTGATGGTGACAGACACTCCTCTGCTGTGGGCCAGACCTGAAGACAAAAGAGGAAACAAATACAGCTACATACTTCCCTAGGGATAGGCATCAGGGATTGGTATTCTAAATAGGTATCAATCACCTTGAAAGAGCCCAAATGAGTCACTTACCCAACTCCCAACAGGAAGAGACCCTGTCCTGTATTCATGCCCGCACAACTCGCTTCCTCATTTGGTCCTGGATTTAATCAATTTTACCTGAGCAATGGTGCTTGTAATCTCAGTGGTTGACCATAGTTTTGTCCCACCTCATGCCCACCTAAGTGAGTTTCATGGTTTCCATCCCCTTAGACCCACCTCACCACATGGTTTTCCTCTATAAAAGTCCCTGGAAGAAACAGCTGCACAAGGACAACCCACTTGGGGCCCCTTTTCTGTCCCTCTCTCAGACAGAAGCTTTCATTCCCCCAATAAATATGTTCTGCTCTTTTAAAAAAAAAACACCTTTTATTTTTCTTGGTATTTTTTTAGGGCAGGGTCTACAGGGTGTTCAGGGTTTCACTACTAGATCAGATTCGTAGTGATCTGCCTGTTCACAGTCTCTCAAGAGCTGGGATTGCAGGCGCCACCCAGTCTCAATTGTCATCTCAGCATGTCTCAGGGACAGGGCTGGCACACCAGGCCCAGGAATCAAACCCAAAGCCCCTGAGCCTGCTTGCAGGTGCTTTAATCCACTGAGCTATTTGGCCAGCCCTAAAATAAAAGATTTATTGATGGCGGTTTCATATATGAATCTGGTTAGATTGGACCAGATTTAAATACATTTACAATTTCAGCTTTTCCTTCTACAAATTTGTGAACAGATAACTGTCCTTTGCCTATCCAAACAAAAACAAAAACAAACAAATAAACAAAAAAACCCCAGTAATTTTCAGGAATTTCAAAACTAAATATTAAGCAAAACAGTTTCCCAGAAAGTTCAACTTTCCAACCAGTTTGCTACATGCTTCTTTTAGCTATCTGTAAGTATTTGCATTCTTAAGAAATTTACTGGAAAAGAGGCATACAAGTATGTAAACTAAAATTGAACTGCTGAAAAGTTTCAGATCATCAACAACAGAATCCTCTCCTGTATTCACTCTGCACTGTATGTACAGTCTGGATCTCTCCTAAAGAACAGTTATTACTATACACTCCATCCTTTTCTCAAGTGATCAGTCTCACGCTGTGTGCAGCTTGTCACATCGGCATATAACATCGGCATGCTTCGGCATGTTTCCTGTGTTTGCTTCCCCAAGAAACTCTGAATCCCATGAATCAAAATCACTGTACACCACTCGTGGTCTTCTTCAAGCATAGGATTGTTGTTCGGTGAGTGCCGATTAGTTATTAGTCGAAACTCACCTAAGCCTACTCTAGAATCCAAAGAGATAAAGCCCATAGTTCCCCAAAATAAAACAAAGAGAAGACAAGATTTCATGACGGAAAAACTTTCACTTTTCCTTAACCTCTACTACTGGGTCTCTGAAGCATCTGACCTTAGACACAAGCGTGAAAGAGAAAGGATTCCTGCTTGGAGGAAAACGCCTGGCTTTCGCCCTGAACATAACCAAGGAATTCAGCTTCCCTGAGCATTAGTTTTTCACCTGTAAAATGGGAAACATAAATTTGTCTTAGTATTTTGAGGACTAGAGAAAATACTTTAGTTTTCTTTTTATTTATGTATTTGGTACAGGGTCTCACTACATAGCTGAGACTCGTAGTGATCCTCCTGTTTACAGCCTACCCAGTGCTGGGATGACAGGCATGCACTACCATGCCTGGACTTAGTGGCTGGCTCAGCAGGCACCAGGGTTGGGGCCGGTGCAGCATGCAGGACCAGAGAGAAAACGTTTTATATGAAATGACTAGTCCAAGCCTATGGTGCAATACAAAGCAGGTCATTAAGCATAGGGGCTGATTTAATCTTTATTGCTGGTTTTCTCAAAGACTTACTATGCCAAAGCCAGATTTATGACCTTATCAAACCCTCAGATCTCATTCTCCTGCAGGGAATGACTCCATCATCTACTCCTTCCACAACCTGAACCTTGAGAACTCTTCTTGGACACTCCTCATCCTCACTCCCACACTTTTCATTTCCAACCCAAGGAAGTCTCCTAATCTGGTACCCCACCTGCCCCTGCCACAGCCACCAAATTAACAGATGGCATGGTCCACCTGGTAGCTCTGACTGAGCTCCCTGAATCTTCTGGTGCGGGCTCCAATTGTCTCAGACAACAAGACAGAATTCCTCAGTGACTGCAAATCTGATCCATCACCCCCTTGCTGCCTACATCACTTTTAGGTGTCAGTGATGCCTACGTCACTCATACTATGCAGGTATTTTCATTTAGGTTCACTTCGTTCTTCTCCACCCTGTGCTCTGGCAGCTGACCTTCATAGGCTACATCTGTAGGCCTGTCACTCTCAGGCTCCCAGCAAGTTAGAATAAAGAAAGGGGAATGATGGGAAAAGGGCTGGAGACTGCAGTATAATTTTTTGCCTGGGTTGCTCCCTGCTGTATGGTCGCAGTCTGGCTGCATCTCTTTATAGAAGGTCACTGTTTCCTCTAATTATTTGTCTTTGCCTTCTACCTTGGTGCCCAGCACAGGGGCAGCTTTTCCTTCTTGCTGTCCTGCATACTTGGTATCCTTTGTCAGTTTCCCTTAACCACTCAGACACCATCATAAAGAACCCCTTAATTAAATTTTCTTCCAGCAGCCCATCTGAGGGCCAGTTCTGTTTTCTGCCAGGACCTGATGAGTTAAATTGTTCTTCCCTCCTGGAGTCACTGACTTTCAGTGTCTTGCATAGTCAGTCAGGGCTTCCTTCTGCCTCTCCAAAGATGAATCTAACTCATCCTTCACATCTCAGTTCAAATGCTACTTCCTAGTGGAAGATTTTTCCTGATTCCCAAAGTAGGTCAGCTAACTCTGCTATATTCCTACTTCTATGTAATTTTCCACAGCTCTGAAAATAAGATAACAAATATACCATTTAATTAAAGCTTGTCTCTGCATGAACGTAGGTAGGAATCATGGCTTTTTTGTGTTTGACATCATGCTTCAGTCCCTAACACAGTAACATAGTACCTAGTATTCATGGTACTCAGAGAATATGTGATAAAAGAATGAATTGTTTAACATACTAGCCCCAGAGATAAACATGCTCTTTGTTTTTGGATGACTATATTTGTCCGCTTATTTCATAAAGTAATGTCAAATATGCTAATCACATTTTGGGCAAAGAGCTTATTCTCTATTATTCCTTCTAGTCACAATTTCCAAGTCAAGTACTTCTAAGTTCCACTATATTAGGAATTTCCTAGCTGCCTCCCCATTTCTGTCTTTCTTTCTCTTTTGGTCTACCTTTTGTTTTCCTTAGCAAGTAGTTTTCCCCTTTCCATTATTGCCTCTGTATAGCCTAGAATGCTTTTCCTCCCCCATATGCATGTAGCTGAGTCCTTTACCTACTTCAAGGACTTTTGCCCAAAAATCCCCTCAATGAAGCCTATGCTAAGCACGCTGTGTAAAATTTCAGAAACAAGCCTGTCTCCTAACCCCTCATGCCTTGCCGTAGTCCTCAATAACTTGCCATCCTCTAGCATCATGTGTATATTTACAACAGTTCTTATAAGCTCTGTTCTCTAGTAAGAGGTAACTATAACAAGTGCCCACCCAGGGCCTGGCACGCAGTAGACATCCAGATGGCAGGTCTGTTGCTCAGCCTTTGATTGTCCTGCATCACTGCATCTGCATCTACTCTTTCATCATTACCAGAAGCCAATGATGTACTGAAATATACTGTTTCACTCCTTTCCCTGCTTAGACAAAACTTTTGATGCAAATATTTTAATGTAATCCATATATTAATTAAGCGATGTGAACACAGAGATCATGCTTCCTGGACTAAATGTCCTGAACACAGTAAATATTTTGTTATGAGACTAATAAAAACAAAGGCAGGTAATAATGAAAGTCCATAAAAGTACAAGTGAAGCACCTAATCTCTGTTTGCCAAGCAAGTAATTTCTATCCCCATTCAATCTGCAAGTCACTTTAGAAATAGCACATAAAAAGCAGATTAATCATGTAATCCAATAGAAAGGGGCTCCATATGAGTTCACGCGTTGGCCATTCGGTGTTATGTTCCTCATTCATATTCAAAGTGATTCATTAAGATTCTGCAGGATCCCAAAGTGCCTTCTAAATCATTAAACATTTTAATTTTTCAATAGCATTTTAGGCTTATTTGTTGAACATACATGCCCTGTGTGTATGGTTATTCTCTAGTAACCAAAATCCCAACCGACCAATCCAATAGGAAATATTGAGTAAGCATCTAGCCTATGTTCACTGTTTGTTAGCCAGGACAGGGAAGCTGTGTCACTCTAAGAATGTAATATAACGTCAAACTATCGACAGGATTTCACTGGGTCACTAAGTTGCCCAGGCTGGGCTTGAAATTGCAGTCTTCCTGCCTCAGCTTTCCTGAGTGACTAAAGGAGTAGCTGAACGTGGGCCTGGCTGACATTCTCACGGGTCTCTTGCCTTTCTGAGGCAGATACCTCCTTTCTCCTCACAGTCATTCATGGGGAAACTCTGTGTTTCTTCCTGTAGGTAAGGCGTGGTAGAAGTTTGTCAGACATAATTTATATTGCTTTTTTCTCCCTTTCACCTCACGTGTTCATAAAAGAACAACTGAGAGGAGTAGGAAGGGGAGAAAAAAATTACTTCCCAATTCTTCTAAGTATTTCATCACTAAAGGTAACACCACTGCTAATTTTAGGAATATATATTTATATCCTTTATTTCACACATACACACACATAGTAATGACAATGACAAACATGTCAATAGTGGTGAATAGACAAAGAACAGCTCAACCACATAAAAGTGGCCTCTATAAAAAACACACCAAAAAGAAAGAATGAATGGAAAAATCAAGCCTCTCGGGTAAAGGTTAACAACCGAGCTGGCATTTCAAGTTGATGATTTGCTTTCCCCTCAGCTGAGGACTTTCGGGGAATTAGTTTACCATTCCAGGCAGTTTCTCGGCAGGGGGAGGGTGCTGGTTTGCCCTAATTATTACATTTTGTTTCGTGTTCCCACTTAAACAGCTAACCTTTTTTTCTAATGAGTCTGGACTCTGGCAGCCACAGCTTGAACTGCCTGAGCTGTCCTTTCTCTAAATGGCTTTTTGTGTGTGCATAATGACCCCACTCTCTTGAATAGGGTTTCTCTCCACATGCTGCAGCTAAATGCATCATTGGTAAAAACAAAGCAAGAGAAATTGCAGTAAAATGGTACCTAGTGGCCTCCTGTGGTAGTGGGTAGTCCTGGTCCCCCCACCCCACTTTCACACTTTGCTTCTTTTATTTCATGCAGAATAGTAATATTGTTTCCCAGAGCCGAGAGGCTGCAACATGCAGGATATGAGTTTCAGTGTGTGGGTGGAGAAGTCAGGCTATCACCAAGTTCAGGGCTGCCTGTTCTTCACTAAGTGATGGAGTCAGAACCCGCATTAATGCACATGCTCGGAACATGGACTTGTTGGTCACCCCTGGCTTTGGAGGACTTTTGTTCATGGTTTCCCTGTACTACAATTCTGCTTTGATATCAGAATTTACCCCTCTGTGGTCCTGGGTAGCCATTGGGAACAGAGGAATGAAAGCTCTTGGAAACCCATCTCCTGATTCTACTTTATGGATGAACATTGGAAACTATCAAAATAAAATTGTTTTTTCTCATATTGAAGAGCAAGAGTAATGGTGTCAGGGGGCACAGAATGGTAAGACATATTTTGACTTATCTGTCCTACATTGCAAAATAAATAAGGAGATATCTAGACATTTCTATGGCCTCTTGGTTTTTTCATTATCTCTGGGCAAGTTAAAGTTAAAACAAAGCAATTTTAAGATCAAAAGTCAATTATGATAGTGAGCCTTCATACCCTGTCTGCTTCACTATCCTCTTCTTGCTGCTTCTATTAATTTTCCTCCTGTTTATAAAGTCACTTAACTTATTATACATTATATAAGTCCCAGGCAATGTGAGCTATTACTCAACCTCTCTTCTGTACTGAATTCCCTCCACTGCACGATATTTACTTGGTGCTTACTGATTCCAACCAATCCATACCTCCCACTTCATCTCCTGGGTATTTCAACAGCTTCATTTAATGAAGTAATAACCTATAAAGGGTGAGTAAAGGACATTACAAAGGCCAGTGTGTAGTCCTTTGAAGGTTCCTCCCCAAAGGATTTAGTCTCTCCTTCTTCTAGGCACCTCATCTCGAAAACAAGGTCTGATAATACCTATCTTGTCTAATGTGTACCTATGCTTTGAGGGGTTTGGGGTGTGTGTGTGTGTGTATTATTCTTAATGTACACCCCCACATAAGCAAGAGGGCAGGAAATGCAGTTGAAACATGGAGAGGTGGAAGCTGACTCACTTTACAAGGAAAGACAAGTATTCCCAGTTACTAGACATGAACTGGACATCAATGTGGTTGTTTTTGTTTCAATGCAAAAAAGTCTGAACTGGTCTTAGCCATGTTATACTTTTTCTTAAAGTAACATTTGTTTTAACCAACCAAAGAAAAATTAAGTTGGGAGAAAATTTGGGAGCTCAAACTAATCTCTAGGAAGTTGTAGTCCAACCAGTTGGATATACACATAAGAGGCTTTCAGGAAAATTTCTGGCTGGTAGGGCTCTATCAGCTAAGTAGAGCTATGCCAGAGAAGAACAATGACTGGTATAAATTTTGACTTCTTATCTGTACCAAGTGTCTTTGACTTTGTCTACTTATGATTTAGGTGCCATTTAGATTTTCTGACCCACACAAGAATCTTGAAGGCAACTGAAGTTATTAACACTAGAAAGGATGATGTTTTAGAGTCGCACAACTCTTCGTTCATGCTAGGGCTCTTTGTTGGTCTGGAGAGCTGATATCATGAGATGGCTCATTTGCTAGTGACTGGATAAGTGCAGACAGGCTTGGAGCACCATCAGAACAGATGGTGAATGCTGAAGGCTAAAAGAAAGAATGACCATAGACTATCCTGGAGGTCACGTTCCACAGGGAAAGATGGGATTATGAACAGGTTAATTATAAATGACAGAATAATAATTCACACAGATTTACCCTCCACCCTAGTTTTAAAGGATTATCATGTTAGCTCATTTAGTCTTGAACAGCCTTGTAGGAGGAGGATTAGTCCCTTTCTACAGGAGCTCATACCAAGGGAGAGAAATCTTGTGCCTATACAAGCTCATGGAGCTGGACGCAGTGGCACATGCTGGTAATCCCAGCACTCACGAGGCTGAGGCAGGAGGATCATCATGAGATCAAGGCCAGTCTGGGCTACCTAAGCTAGTTCACAACCAGCCTGAGTTGCACAGTGAGATCCTATCTTTAAAACAAAACAAAAGAAAACCCAGGTGATGGAATGGCAAGGAATGGTGCCAGCATTCAAGTCCAGATCCTACGCTCCTCACCACAGCCACTGATAACATGCTCTAAAAGGGAGGTATGGAAAGGGGATGATATCCTTGTTTTTAAACTTTTTTTTTGTTCCTATCTTTCCTATAGAGCGTGCACTAAGAATTAGGAGAACTTTCTTCCATCTTTCTGTGCAAAGGGTTTGTAGCTTTAACAAAGGTAGCAATAGTTATAGAGTATATGCAAATTTTATTTATTTATTTACTTACTTATTTAGTATAGGGTCTATAGGGTCTCACTACATAGACTGGACTCGTAGTGATCCTCCTGTTTTCAGCCTCCTAAGCACTGGGATTACAGGTGCATGCATGGCACACTGGGGATCCAACCAGGCCCCTGTGCCTGCCTAAGCAAGCACTTTAGTCCACTGAGCTATCTGGCCAGCCCCAAATTTTAATATGTACTTGTGAACTGTCTGTAGGCCTTGAATATTAAGCAACAACAGAGGACATCTGTAAAAATCATTATTTTAAGTCATGGCCCAAGAGATCTGCTCTTTTTTTTTTTTTTCTACATTAAAAATATTGACTCCCTAGAAAAGTGGTCACTTCCAAGTCATTGACTTGTACTAAACTCAAAAGCAACTTGTCTTTAAGAACCCTCACAAAGGACCACTTCCCTGCAAGCTGAATTTACCGCAGGCCTCGAATATTTAGAAGGTATTTTAAATTGCAACTTTCTCTTGTCACTTCACCTGTGCAAGTCAATGTGTCTAAATTTTAAGTATATTTCTAGTTTTAGGAATTTCATCAAGAACTCAGAATACTGTTTCTTTTATGAGCACTGCTATAAAACAATTGGAAACTGAGGCATACAGTAAAAAAAAAAAAGTATAATTAGAGCTGACCCTTCCATAAAGTAAATGTGAGTTTGACTTTTAATGAAGGTGTAGACAGAAGCAGTTTGCTCTAATGCCTTCCCCAGTGCTCACCTATTAACGAGGCACATGGAACTCTAGGTGACAAGAGAAACAAGCGGGTTCAGAAAATGTGCTTCAGACTCCTAGGCTGAAGCTTCTGGCTTTTGTATCAGAGGCCAGCTCTCTCATTTGAAACCCTAACTGACCTAAGCAGAATTTACAGCCTGCCCGCTTATAAGTTGAAAGACAAAATCCCTCTGCTGTTGCTCGATTTTCTTTCTGCTTCAGTTGTTCTTTCAAATAACATGCTGAGATGCCGAGGAAGCAATTGTCAGGAGTGCACCGGTAGCTGAGCTGCAGCTGTGTTGAGCTCGCTTGTAGGTGGACCTCACTGATGTTACCTAGAGCCTCACAACGTCCCTTGCGGACAGGTGTGGTGATGCGCATGCCTACAGTGCTAGCACTTGGGAAGCCTCCACGAGGGAAGAAGATCTCAAGTTCAGGCCCATCCCGGGCCACTTAGTGACTTAGCAAATTCCTGTCTCAAAACATTAAAAAAAAAATTAAAAATTAAAAAAAATAAAAAACCCAAAACGACAAAAAAGGGCTGGGGATTTGACTCACTGTGAAGGCTCTGGGATCAGTTCCTCAGAAAGAGAAAAAAAGGAAAAGAAAAATTTCAGTGTCTTGAAATAAGGGACTTCCCAGTCTTCAAATACAAAAAACAAGTAAAATCACCTGATCATAGAGTCGAAAGAAAACTCCAGGGATCTTCTTTGGGACTGCGAAACCCACCAAAAGCTCCCTCTGCCCCTGGTTTCAGAGTGTATTCTCCAGTATAGACAAATTTACTGAAATCTATATCCCTGATAGGCTTTGGCGAAAAGCACTATTCTCAGATCTAAGGACTTGACTCGGATTATGTCCTTTGATCCTTTCAACAGCGCTGCGATGTAGCTGCTGTAATTTCCTTCGTGGTAAAGATAAGAAATGGGAGGCGAATGGCCAGAGGCCTGCAGCTTCCAGACAAGGAATGGCGGGGCTGGAACGCGAACACACGTAAATCCTCCTGAAGCTTTTTATTTGCCACTTCCTCATCTAAAATCTTCAGTAGCTAATAGTTTATCTGTCCATCTGACAGGAAGTAACTGGGCCAGCGGGATCTTTGGGGAGTAAAGAATGAATGAAAGCATAGGGAATCACAACACGATATTTTTTCTTTCTTTTCTAAACCGGCTTTTCATTTCGGCTTACTCTATGGGGTGATTCCATTTGCCCTCATTCTCACGTGCAATCTCCACACTTCCCTGTTGTGCCCCTGTAGCCCTGGTTTGCAGTTGGCCCCAGCCAGGGGGAGGCACTAGCCAAGGAAGGGAGGAGAGGAGGAGAGTGCAGATCTACTTCCTGTCCCCTCCTTCTGGGCACCTTCCCTTCAGCAGCTGCATTTCTGCAGCCAAAGGCTGCTCCTGCCCCTTTAGCCAGAGAGATGGCACTAGCCTCCTATAGGGGTCTGGGTGCTTCAACATCCCTGAGTTCTTCCCTTAACCCTACTCTGCCTCTCTAAATTATCCTTGCATGAAAGTCTCTTCTCCAGTTGTGCCAGTGGGGAGTTCTGCTTCCTGCTGAGACTTGACTGATAGACCTCAGGTTCCCAGTCATTCTTCTGTATGGAAATCCATCCATCCATGCCTTTGTTAACAGACATTCTCTGAGCTGGCTACTCTTCTAAGAGCTGGTAGTGAAAACCATTGCAGTAAAGAAGACAGAGAGATGGGGAGCTGTGCTTGCCCTGGAGTTTAAATGATTTGATGCCTTCACTTCTCTGTGCTATTTTTTTTGTACCACTGCATAGCCCAGGTTAGCCTTAGACTTGCAGCGATCATCCTGCCTCAGCCTCCCTAGCGCCATGATGTTAGGCGTCACCACCATGCCTTCTCCTCCCCACATGTCTCTTGCCAGTTTCCAGAGATGAATAAGTCTTTAAGTCCTAGTTCAACTATTTCTTCTTCAAAATTCAAACATTTAGTTTCTTCAAGCATGATGAAGGGCTTGTGTCTGTTCTAACAAAGGAAGATTCTAGAATGAATACTAAAATCTTTCACTGATCCAATTCTTGTTTCCAAGAGCCTATTACTCTGAAAAATGCACAGGACCGATAGGATTTTCCTAAGTTGATGGGAACCACTGATGGGTCCTTTCAGAGAGGCTGGCTTGCAAGATGGGTAGGTGCTATGGTTTGCATCTAGACATCCTGCCAAGGCTTCACACACTTTTGGATGGGGCTTTGTCAGAGGTAGCCAACTCTAGAGTGTGTGACTGATTCAAGGTTCAGTGCTTGAGTTAAGGATGCTAGGCTGAAGGGTAGATGATTGCCAGAGCAGCCCGCTGATAGGATTGCCACTGCCGTAGTCCCAGCAGTCTGCATACAATAAAAGGTACAGAAAGAGACTTGCTTGCTCCTTCTGCTTGCTTGCTTTTGCTGTCTTCTGCCTCCATGAATTATTGCCATTTGCCACGTGCCACTGTCCCTTGAAGCCAGCTGATTATGAACTAGAACCTCTACAAACTCTGAGCTGAATAAACTTTTCTTCTTTTAACTTTGGGCATTGGTGTTTTGTCTCATCAATGACAAAAGTAACTAAGACACTAAGAGGGACCAGGGAAATGGCTCAGTAGAATAAGCAATTGGCTGGCAAGCACAAGCCCCTGAGTTCAATCCTTGGTACCACAAAAGAAAAAAAAAAGACACTAAGAGATATTTGTGTCATAGGATAATTTATGGAATTATTGAAGTTTTTTTCTCTGGCTAGATCCAAGCCATGAGCAAGGCCTTTGGGCTCCTTTGCTTAGGGCAGGAATGTGTTGAGGAAAGCAAAAGGTTTATACACTCAACTTAGCCCCTGTTTTTGTTTCCAGGGGCCTCAGGTCCTAAGAGAATTATGACAGCAAGAAGGTAAAGATGAAGGCAGTTAAAGACAAGGAGAAGAGAGGAACCTGCTCCGGCCACAGGGAGGCAAAGGCTGTGGCCTGGCATTCAAGGGCAGCAGGGTTGGCTGCATGTGTCCTCAAGAAGTCTGCCCTCTGTGCTCGCAGTCAGTGCAAGAGCACTGGGGAAGCCAGATCGGGGTGCTCCTGGACCCCTCTGATGAGGGAAGGTTCCCTGTGCAAGCCCTGTGCCATAGCATGGAACCCCCTTGAGTTTCCAAACAAAGTGATTGCATGTGTTCTGATCCTGCTATCACTTAATGTCTTAGAAGCTAGACAAACTTAGTTAATATCAGTGCCATCTAAACCTGTATCTAAATTTGTATATGAATTCTTAATTTTTATTAACAAATCTTTTGTGAGAAATAAAATGTCAGCCTCCTGATCACTAGAATGTTTTTTCCAAAAGGTTTTTAGTTTTCCCTAATCTGGTTTTTCATAATTAGTGGGAGAGACAAGGAGAGAAGAAGAGGCAGAGACAGACCCAGAGGAAGAGTGTGAGCTGCCCGACTAGCTTATTAATTGCCATTTAACGTAAGATTCAGCAAACTGCATCCCACAAGCCCAATCTAGCCCATCTCCTGCTTCTGGATGACCCAAGAGCTCAGCCTGAGTCTTATATTTTTATGTGGTTGAAAACAAAATAAAAAAAAAATTGCTACATAAGGTAAAATTATATAATTATTTGAATCCCATAAAATTCAAATGCTGATAATGTTCTTTACAAGTTTTATTGTAACACAGCAACATTCATAGAATGTTAAAGCTACTCTTGCACTAGAATGAAGAGTTGAGCAGTTTTTAACCAAACATGTAAAGCCTAAAATATTTCCTGTCTAGATGTGCTTGTAAGATTTCTGCCTCGGAATGCAACGTGGATGTGGTCATTTTTGTCTCAAGGCTTAAAACTTGGCTGTCCAAGAGAAGCTCTAATCACCTCATTCCTAGATTTATTTCTATTTATATGAGCAGCAGACCATGGTTATTACTCACACAGAAGTAAGGTTGGTGGGGTTGGGGAGATGGCTCAGTAGGATAAGCGCTTGCCTGGCAAGCGGAAAGGTCTGAGTTCAATCCCTAGTTCCACTGGGGGGAAAAAAAAAAAAGAAGTGAGGTTGTGTTCTGGACAGACTAAATCCAAAAAACAGGATCTTTTCCATGAGTTTAATAGAAATCAGTACAATAGGTATCAAGTGAGCCTAGCCTGACACCAGAAGTCTTTCCAAAAGCAGGATAGTAATAATAGCTTCCTCTTACAGAACACTTGCCAGATCCTCCTACTTCTTTGGCAACTCAATCCTCAAAACAACCCCAAAGGTGTTTGTTTCTTTTTTTAAAGTTGTTATGAAGGTGATCGATTAGTTGCAGTACAGAAGCCAGAAGGTATAGTGGAGGTGGCTATAGCCGCATCAGAGGGTAGAGAGTAAAACAGAAGGCAGTGGAGCTGGGTTTCGGCCCGCATCACAGCAAATCTGGCCTTGGAGTAGACAGAAAGGCCAACTTCACAGAGCTGTTGTAAACAGTTGCTGACCACGGGGAAAATACCCAAGAGCAGTGGTTACCTGATAAATGTTAGTACCTTCCTCTTTTTTTTCCCCAAATTTTATATTTATCAAAATGTACAATGTATAAGATTAGGTGAGATGACTATAGATGCAATTATTGACATAATTTTCAAAAATTAATTTTATTGGTACAATTTAGATATACATAATGACTCCATTCATCACAGGGAAATTGTACCTGTACATGATATATCTTGATTCTTCTTTTTACCCCAACCTCCTTTCAACCCTTCTTCCCCTCCTTATTCCTTTTTGTTAATTAAGTTTATTGGTTCATTTTAGGTACACGTAAGAATCACATTCATCATAGGGGATTTGGGCTTGTGTATGCTAGAACTTGATTTTTCCCCTTCCCCTACACTTCTTTCAACTGGCTCTTCCCCTCTGTATTTACTAACCTTTGTTTCCATTTGTTTCTTTTCTCTTTTTCTTTTCCTTTCCTTCTTTTCTCCCTCTCCCTGGTTCTCCTTTCCAGGAGAACCTTTCCCTGGTTCTCCTTTCCAAACATTTCCAAAAATGTTTCCTAGAAGGAACATTTTTCTCCCTTCCCAATATCTATTCTGTGGCTTGGTTCTCATCTACACTTTCACTTCCTCACACCAGAGAAAGAATGTGGTACATTCACACATGTGTCCCTTCATTTCCTTAAGAACAAGGGCTCAAAGTACATCATTTGCCTAGAAATGTCTCACACTCATCCTTTTTTATGCCAGAACTAACACAATCTTTTTTTTAATGAGCAGAATATATTTATTGAGGGAAAGAAGCTTCTGTCTGAGAGAAGGACAGGAGGGGACTCCCAATCAGGTGGTTCTTGGGAAGCTGTCTCTTCCAGGGACTTTTATAGAGGAAAACCATGTGGTGAGGTGGGTCTAAGGTGGTGGAGAAGACATAGGAACTCGCTTAGGTGGGCATGAGGTGGGATAAAACTATGGTCAACCAATGAGATTACAAGCACCATTGCTCAGGTAAAACTGATTAAATCCAGTACCAAGTGGGGAGGTGAGTCACGTAGCAAGAGGGCATGAATATGGGACAGGGTCTCTTCCTGTTGGGGATTGGGTTAGTGACTCATTTGGGCTCTTTCAAGGTGATTGATACCTATTTAGAATGTCAATCCCTGATGCTCATCCCTAGGGAAGTATGTAGCTGTGTTTCCTCTTTTGTCTTGAGATCTGGCCCATATCTGTCTCTTCCAAGTTGCAAAATCACCTTGTCTTCCATCTTGTCTCCTTGAGGGCCTGACCCTGTCTGACTGCCTATAATACTTTTATCTAATTCAGCTGCTTACAACATTACCCCCTCTGAAGAAGTAACCTGTACTGCCATGAGGGAATCATGGGCGATGACCAATCTGGCTTCTTCAGGATGCAAGGGGTCATAGCTGTGAACCAGCAGTCAGAGATACTCTCCAGAGAGAACTGACATGATTTTTAAAGGGCCTGGGAAATAAGCAGGTGCAAGAAGGGTTGAGGTAGGAAAATGTGGCTTCCCCATATATAGTTTTCATATTGTTTTACTTTAGAAACATGCAAGTGTGTTAGCTATTAAAAACTTAGATCAAAAAAAATCTCTAATGCCTACAAGCTCAAGGTCCTGAGTTTGGTCCCCAGTACGACAAATAAATAAATAAATAAATAAATATCTCTAATGAAGTTTAATTTAGGACCTTTCTGATAACACATTTATCCACTTATGTGGTGTCAGCACCCCCAAAATTATTTGTTTTATTCCATTCCATTTCCTTTTTACTTTGGATTTAATTCCTCAGTTTGAAAATCTAGTATTCTTACTGTTTTCATTTATACAAATAACTTCTATGACTTACAGTGATATATCAGGCTGTTGTTTATTTTTATAAAAACCTGGCTTCCAGTACTGTCACTGCTACAAATACATATATTCCACACTTGGTAAAATAGTGAACACTTACTAGGGATGTATGAAATTAAATGATAGTATACTTAAAAGTTAGACTAAATCTTCCTCTACATTTATCCAATCATTTTGTGGTTTGCGATTATGTAGAAAAACATGTCTAAGCTCCTTCAGGGAAAATATATGACCCTGTGAGCTGGTTCCTGCCTTCTCTGGTCAGATCACCTACTGAAGCTGGCTGCCTCCACCTTCAACAGCAACTCACTTGCAAGTCACACTTATCATCATCTAGTGTGGTAGAGACTGAGGCAGGAGGATCACCTCAAGTTTGAGTCCAGCTTGGACTACATAGTTCAGTTTAAGGCCAAGCTGGACTACATGAGGCGATCCTATTTAAAGAAACAAAAAAAAAGGCTTTATAGTTTTAAAAGTTAGTATATGCTGTTATTAGACAATTTAATGAAAAAATATTTTTTCCTGTAAAGTAGTAGTACTATTTTTATGAAAATTGCACAGGTAGGGGCCAGGGAGATGGCTCAATGGAATAAGCGCTTCCCTGGCAAGCACAAGGGCCTGAGTTCAATCCCCAGTTCCACAAAAAAAAAAAAAAAGAAAAAAAAAAAGAAGAAAGAAAGAAAGAAAGAAAGAAAGAAAGAAAGAAAGAAAGAAAGAAAGAAAGAAAATTGCACAGGGAAAAAAATTGCACAGGGACAACTTTTGTTTATCAGGTAAAATACAGAAACATAAGAGGATTCATCACGAAGAATAAAATCACCAATTATAAAAATGAAGTCTGGCCCAGTTTAGTTAAGTAATAAAGAAATATTGTTAGACAAACTTCAGGCTCCCTAACTTCTTGGAGGAGCAGCAAGAATACTGAAGTAGATTTTCTACTGCTTGTTTTTCAAAGATCCAGATTTTTCTTCCTTTCCCTCTCATTCAATTTTAGAAGGCAAATAAAGATAGTAGTGCAAGTTTAATGAGGTATAGTTTCCAAAAGAGAATCTAGGCTCCGTATCCCAAAAAGACAAAATAGGAAACTCAGTGTCTTAGACCTTTTCTATTAGAAAAATACATACCTGCGATTGACTCATTTTTAAAGGGAACAAGTTAATTCAGCTCACAGTCCTGGGGCCTGGGCGGTCCAGGGCACAGTGAGGCCCCATGAGGGTGCAGTGACATCTCAAGGTGGTGGCGAGGGCATGGTAAGAGCCAGGGCAAGTATGCTACTCTCTTCATTTTCTTTAGAGCTACCAGCATGGCCATAGGGACACACACACACACACACACACACACACACACACACACACAAGTTCCTCTCACCAGCTCCATTTCCAAACAGCACTAACTTGGAAAGCCAGCATCTACTCTGCTCCTGGTGCTTCCTTGTGCTCTGTGTCTTGGGCAGGCTGCACAAGACCTGTGAAAGAGGCCGAGCATGAAGGGCAGCCTGGCTGTGTAACAACTTGCTCTCGGGAGAATGAATCCACTCCCAGGAGAAAGGTATGAATCCCTCTAGCCACCTCATCATCCCTCACAGGTCTTACATCCAGACACTGTCCCAGTAACAACCCAATTCCAACATGCATTACTGCCAGACAAACCATATTCTAACCCTAGCTAGCAGATTTTAAATTCACTGTGTTAAAATCAGTTTGTTTCTCCACTTATAGAATCACCACCACATCACCCACTCTCCCTGTTCCTGTGATCCCACCAACCCTGGAAACAGAATGATCGGTTCTCTTTTTGCCTCTGTGGAGCTTTTTCTTTCTCTTCCAATGCTTGTTGAATGGAACACATGGATGTTGCGTCCGAGTATGGAGGTAGGAGACAGACTGGGTCTTTAGAGACACAAGGCACAGGAGGGAGAACTCAGCCCATGCTGTGGCAGGACACCTGCCCCTGAGACACAGGTAGGCCGGTTTTATAAGGTGCAGCAAAATGTGCTCTCTGACATCTTCATATCTACTCTTCACATCTGGTCTACTGTGTCTCCTGCCTGCGAAGCCTGGTGACTTGTACACCCAGGCGAGTTCTCTAGCTGACCGCTATAATTCCGAGGCTGGATAGTAAGAGGAAGGGAAAGGATGAGGGGGAGGGCAGGGGCTTTCTAAGAACATTGAAACTTCCCTTACCTAGAAAAGAAAACCATTTCTCTTTATTTTAACCCGAGGCTTGTTTTAATTAAGCTACTAATTTGAAATAGCTAATCAGTTGCCACAGGCGTACACACACTTCCAAGATTGTGAACTACCTGCCCATTTCTAATCAACCCCAACCAGATAATGATTTATACATTCGATGTGTACTTAGTGGGAAAAGCCCCGTACATGCTCAACTGTGGACATTATTCAGTAGAACTTGCTAATTCATACTAATGGCTAGGAGGCCCTGAGAGGATTACAGCATCTTCATGATTGAACTAGAGAGTGAGCACACACCTTAAAAATAAAAACAAACACACACACATACACACACACACTCTAGAAAATGTCATAAAGTGTATATTGCCCACCTATTTGGACCAGTATTTTATTTTAAATGTTTACCATTCTCAGTGGGGTACTAGTGGAGACACCCTCAGAGGCCCTAAAGGGAAATAAGGTTTGCATCACGTGAGCTCTTATTTTGCTGCTTCAATACCAAATATTTACTGGGAAGCAGGATGGGTTTCTACATTTAAAGAGAATTATTTGGTTTGGCTTAATGAAGCAAGAATTAACTTTAGCTCTATCATTTAACCCACTGCTGTGATGTATCTATCTTTATTAAGAAAATCTCATATGCTCCTGGCAGGTCACAGCAACCTGCACAGTTGAGGGAACTGGTAAGAAAGAAGAGCATTGATTCTAACTGAAGTGACAGTAGGGATCTGAGCAGAACGCGATCATCTGCAATGAAGTTTTGCTGCTACTGCTGCTAGAGCTTTTATCTTGTCCTCTATCCATATAGTCATGCAAAGTGGTGTTTTGACCACCTTTTAAAATCCCACTCCCCAAATCAATGAGTAAATCCTGCCCTGGAGATCACACTTCTATGGAGGCGTGCTTTTCCCAGGGAAATCATGGCTCCGGTTCCATTAAGTACCAAATCCAGTGTAACGAATTCCCTTGGAGTTCTGCCACCCAAATCAACTGGAGTATTGACCCGGTTGAGATTATGAAATATTTGGGAACATGATAATCCCAGGGTACATGGTGGCAAAAAAAAGTCAGTTTACATTGTCTTAAATTGGACTCTTCTTTCCCAGAAAGCCATTCTGAAATAAAGATGTTTTCAATGCTGTAATCAAAACATGCTCCCCATTCAAATAAGTAGATTCTTGAATCAAAATATTTTTGTTGTTAGATCCAGTAGAATGTTAGAGTGCAGTCATGAGAATGAAAGGATGTGGGAAGAGGAAAGTAGCTGAAGATTAATCTTTCAAATGGAAACTCTCTATGATATTCTGCTTTATGGTGGTTCTATTTTATTTTTTGCCTATCTCTCAGAGTATCAATAAACTTTACTAAAATACCCTTGGTTATGTATCGCAGTTTGTGAATTTTATAACTTCCAAAATATTTCTTTTTCTGATAACAGAATATCTTTTGAATTTTTATAGTAGATCCCTGAAATAACATTTCAGATGGCTGGCCAAATAGCTCAGTGGATTAAAGCACCTGCAAGCAGGCGCAGGGGGCTGCTGTGCTGGCCCTGCCCCCGGGGCTCACTGAGATGGCAATTGAGACTGGGTGTGGTGGTGCACCCCTGTAATCCCAGCTCTTGAGAAGGCTGTAAATAGGTGGATCACTATGAGTCTGATCTAGCAATGAGACCCTGAACACCCTGTAGACCCTTCCTTAAAATACAATAAAAAAAATTCAATAGCACAATTTCTTGTCCCTTTCTATAGATCTTTGGAGCCTGGGCATGGTGGTTCAGACTAGGGAGGCTGAAAACAGGAGGATCACTAAGAGTTCAAGATACATAGTGAGACCCTGCTTGCACACACACACACACACACACACACACACACACACACACACACACACAAACTGTAGAACATTATTAGTGTTTTCTAAGCTAATATTTTGAGAAAAAGAAACCCTTACGTGCTTAGGGTGGTTGAGTACATGGACAAATTTAGGCCATACTCTCTTTATTAATTGGTTTACCATTTAGTATCGGAAGCATGGGAAAATAAACAAGTAGTACATCACCTTCTTGTATGGCCTGTCACTAAGGTTGCTAACGTCAGACCTTAGATCTGACACTTGCCCAATAGTGTTGGGAAAGTCACCTATTGAGCAATTGCTTGGTGAAGATTTGCCTGCAGAACATGCAGCCATCTTGGAAAGAGGTAGAGATAATTCAGCTCCCCCCCAGCCAACTCTGAGCAAACCCTTGCTTGCATCTTCAAGGAAACTGAGCATGTCCCTTAATGAGGCTGCATAGCTCTGTTCCTGTTACCACAGTCATCTTCCAGGGGAGCTAATTCCACCCTAATGTGCCTGCTACCTGTCCAAATGAACATCACAGTACATTTCCCTTACAGGAGACAGCCACTATACATGAACGAGGCTCCTATATCTGGTGTCTTAGTTACTCTTCTCTCATTGCTGGGACAAATACCAGACACTCAAAATGAAGGAAGGAAAGGTTTATTTAGCTCACAGTTACTGGAGGTTTCAATCCACACTCAGCTGGCTCCAAGGCAGAGCGGCACATGGCAGAGGGCAACCTTTCTTGGCAGCAGCAAAGAGCAAGAGTCCTTGAGAGAGGTAGTAACAGCTCAAGCAGCTAGCTTCTCTTCCCACCTTACGCTGAAATGCAAATTACCTGCCCCAGGGCAGATGCATCATCCACACCCACAGTAATCAATCACAAACTCCAGAGGCCACCCCAAGACTGCTTGAGGCTTTGGGGGGACACCTATACACAAACCATAACATCTGGATTCTCACATACTTTAGAAACCCCTTGGGCTTTACAAATGGTCCCACTTTATAGGGGCCAGTTTAGGGTATTTGAATGTATGGCAGACTGTCAGGCAAAAGCAGAGCTTCATATTAACTATGATTTTTGATATTGAAATAAGATTCCTTTACCTCCTCCAAGGAAAGCTCTGAAATGGTGTGGGATGTGTTAATTAAAATCCCAGTGGTTTAACACTCTTCAGCCTCTGCTCCTTTCTAATCAGCATTTCTCTGGAGCATTCACTGTCATTGTGAAGCTCATATACAGCCTATAGAAAGATTCTTTTTTTATTATTTTTAGGGAAGGATCTACAGGGTGTTCAGGGTCTCGCTACTAGATCAGACTCATAGTGATCCGCCTGTTTACAGCCTCCCAAGAGCTGGGATCACGGGTGTCTGCCATCATGCCCAGTCTCAATTGTCATGTCAGCATGCCCTGGAAGCAGGACCAGCACAGCAGGCCCTGGGGATTGAACCTCTGGCCCCTGAGCCTGCTTGCAGGTGCTTTAATCTGCTGAGCTATTTGCCTGGCCCTCATGGAAAGATTCTTTGAAAACCAAAATAACTTCTGAATTCTTCCTGTCCTCTCTTTTAAGGTCTGAAGGCAATAATTCCATGACTCACTAATTAAGTTAACCCCTGTGTGCTACCAGGGCAAGTGTTGGGGATCATGAATTTTACAGGCACATACTCTGTAAAGTTATTTTATCAGCTGAAATCCACTGGCCCTTACCTATGGGCAGGTAGGAAACTGTCTACTGAACAATCAGCTGATTTCTAAGAAATGAAAAACAGCTCCATGATAAGTTGCAAGGACAATTTTTAGTTCATCATGTCCTAAAATAGCAACATTCAGGAAGTGGCATAATTATATGCTGGCTTTGTTGATGTCTCCTGACTTATTTGAAGAATTCAAACCAAACTATTTTATGACACAGGAAGTAAGAATGTATGTAATCATGGAATGTCCATCTTCCAGAAATGACAAATCACTGGCCTGCAGGTCACATCCAGGCCGCAGATGGCTTCCGTGGTCTACATGTTTATTAATTATAGCAGGGGTCATTTTATTTGAACTGGAAATTTTACACATAGAGCTAAAAAGAAGCTGGCCTCTTTAAATGAGGCTAAAATTCTCTTGTAGACGGGAGGTGGATCTTTTTGTGTCATGAATGAACTTTCAGTTGCTCCCCTTGCATGGGACAGGGGCTCTTTAATTTGTCACAGTTCTCCCTCAGCATAAATCACAAATCAAATTCTACCATCAGCTTACCAAAGACATTTGATTTTGCGATCCCTGCTCTTGACAAAGAACTTTTTATATCATCTTTATTAGCAATCATGGAAACTATGATAAACGCTCTTTTGAGTTTCTTATTGACTTCCTCCCCAAGAGGACAAGCCGCTATTCATTAAGCACCCAGCATGTGCCAGGCAAGTTCTTACCCTCTCTCATGTGCTTAGCACAGAACTCCCTAAGCAGACACTGGACAGGCATGAAGAGAGGAATTCAGAAGCACTAAGAGACTTGCCCGAGATCACACAGCTCTGGGGTAGCAGAACTAAATTGCACTTCTGGGCCTGCCTGCTTCCAGTCCAGACTTCTCCACTAAACCCCTCAAAGCCTTCTGATGACTCCACACAAGTTTCATTCCTCTTGCCACATCCCTGTCAAGAGTGAGGAATTGAGTAGAGACGTTGTGGGGGAGGGGGATTTGAATTTTCCCCTTAATTGCTACATCATTGTTTCTTTCCTTGAACTGTAGTACAATCAGCTATAGCGGGTTTTGAAATGACTGCAGCAGAGCCATGACTTTTTAGCCTCCTAACGCACATCCTCATGGGCTTCTGTAAGGTTGGCATCCACATGCTTTTTATTATTTTCTTGGATGTGTGGCTACATAGTTGTATGTGGTACAATTTGTAATAAAAGTGGTCTAGTGCAAACCATACATACATAACGAACTTTGATTTCCCCCTAGGCTTTGAAATTTCTCTTAATTATCTGCTCATAGGCTTGGAATTCCTTTGCCAAGTCTATCTTCATTTACGGAAGAGTCTCTGGAGGGCCACTTTTAGAGGAATTTCTTCAGAAATGGAAACTGGCCCTGAGCCCTTGTGCTGAAGGAGACCAATGCAGTAATAAAGTTGACTTAAAGCTTGCCCCAGTAAGGAGGTCCCTTGAGAAAAAGCACACTGTGCCCACTCTGGAAGCAAAGCTGCGCTCTCAGAGGAAGAGAAGGCACAGGACAACCCGGGCCATCCAGTCAGGGAACAGCAACAGTGAGTGGAGTCCTGGGCCGAGGAATATGCTCCCGACTGCTGTTTGCCCCAGCACACTGCCAAAGCTTCCCGGGCTCTCACTGCCTCTTCTTTTATCAGTTCTGCTGTTCATTTGTGCCTTTTCTGAGCACCTATGTAAAATGACCTCACCATCCCTCCCAGTCCCTTTCCCTGCTTCTTTCTTGTCCCTTACAGTTGCCCCTGAGGACAAGGACTCTGTCTGCTTTGTTCTCTGTTGTGCATGTCACAGAGGAGGAACTCCATGAGGGAGACTTAGATCTGAAATGAGATCTAAGTCTTACCCTTAAGACAGTCATAATTTTTATTTTCTTGTGTTTTTCTATTTATTTATTTATTTATTTTTAATGTATTTAGTTATTGCAGAGTCTCACTACGCAGCTTAGACTCCTGTTGATCCTTCTGCTTTCAGCTTTCCCAGTGCTGGGATTACAGGCATGTGCCACTATGCCCAGGCTCTGGCCAGCTCAGCCTGCCCTGGGGGTTGGGCTGTTGCAGCATGTGGTGCCAGGAATTGGACCACAGTCCCTGTGCTTGCTTGCACTTGCCTAAGCAGGCGCTTTAGTCCACTGAGCTATTTTGCTGCCCCAATAGTCATAATTTTTAAAGACATAGATATCAGTCTAACTCACAGGTTAAGAATTTATTTATTTTTTAATTAATTAATTAATTTATTTGTGTGTGTGTGTGTGTGTGTGTGTGATACCAGGGATTGAACTCAGAAACTTGTGCTTGCCAAGCAAGCACTTATTCCACTGAGCTATCTCCCCAGTCCCAGTGTAAGAATTTATGATGTTAGCAAGAGTGATTTTACTGACTAGGAGTGGGACTTCATGGGCTTGATGGCTAAGTTTATGTATCTTGTTACTTGATTCCTAGTGAGCCAAAATGCTTGATCAACTTTTGTGTTGGATGTTGGTGACAGTGTTTAGCAATAAGAGTAACATTTGAACTAATAGACTGAGTGATATCAACTGCTCTCCTTAAAGTGGGGCTCTTTGCCCCCTCTGGGGTTACTTTTATATCATTTTGTTTTTCATTTTATGTATTTGGCACAGGGTCTCACTATGCAGCTTGGACTCTTAGTACTCCTCTTGTTTTCAGCTTCCCCAGCTCTGGGATTACAGATGGGTGCCACCATGCCTGGAGACTCAGTTGCTGGCTCAGTGTGCCCCCAGGGCTGGGCCAGTGTGACATGCAGGACCAGGGATTGAACCCTGGTCCCTGAGCTTGCTAAAGCAGGTGCTTAGTCTGCTGAGCTTGCCAGTCTTCTTGTCCTCTCTCTTGAAAGCCTGAACAGAACCCAAAGTTTGACCCTTCTGGGACTAGAGGGGCATCTCCAGTTGGACAGCCTCGAACAATAACTCAGTCTTTTGACCTTCGGAATCAGATGGAAGCATTAACTCTCATTGGGGTTTAAGCCCATTTTGGGGGGACTAGAACTATGTGTTGACTCTGGTGGGTCGACAATTTATTTGCCAGTACAGACTTTGGTACATTTTGGTCTCTATAATTGCATGAGCCAACTCACATGCATATCTATAAACATATACATACATATATGGGAACAGAATCAATAGAATATAGCATATATATAATACATATGTGATATATAATTGTACTCATATAATGTTTAATTATATATAGATTAATTAAGTAACTGCCCTCACTATTAGAGTGGGCCAGAGACTACAAAAATGTCATGCCTTGGTTCTCAGGAGGCAGAAGCCCAGTGGAATTAGCTGTGCAAGAGATTTGCTGAGAAAAGAGGCTATGAAGGAGAAAGTGGGAAAGAGCTGAAATAAGGGGTGACTGCAGAGCTGAGACCCGTGAGAGGCGACAGGCAAGACAGGGAGAAAGAGCTTCAGATGGAGCGCAATTCTGGAAAAGTCCTGGCCAGCCTGGTAGGAGTGTGGGGTTGCTGGGCTAAAGTTGCCCACCTGAGAAGTCTCTCTTCCCACAGGACTGGCCATGTGCAGGTCCACACATGATGGAGCCATTGGCTGGACACTGCCCCCAGAAGTGTGGCCTGGGATGAACCCCCAGAAGACCCACAAGCAGCAGCTGGGGACTGCTGCTGCTGTGCCACACACATAGCCCCTGAGTGACAGTGAGCAGCCTCCTGTGCTCTGAAGCACAGCCCCTCAGGCTGGTCTCAGAGCTCATGCTTATCCTTCATTATGTATGCCCCAAAGGCAATCTTGGTACCACCTCTGCTCATAAGGGCCACGGGACCAATGGTACTTGCCTTTCCAAGAGAGGAGGCCCTGGTTTCACCAATCCATGGGTCCCTGGGGATCCACCCTATCCTTGCAGACCCTAGACCCTAGAGGACCAGAGCCCCAAGGTGGCCACATGCAGACAGAAGTAGGAGGAATGTGGCAGACAGCAGCCCCTCCGGGGAGCAGAAAACCCCACGCTGGGTACCTGTTCTGGCAAATTGAGGTGAGTTTGTTTTGTTAAATGATCAGAATAAACCAAGGTCTTTCTTGTCTTCCTCCTCTAGGATCAAAATTTGTTAGCGTTTCAGAAGATCTGCATGGGCTGGGCTTCCCCTGCAAACATTTCCCCGTCTGATGTATTTCCTCTATCTGCATATTGAGAGCTACCTCTTAAAGCCTATAAAAAAAAAAAAAAACCCTGTCATTTAGCTTTGATGGAGCAGCAGCAATGAAACATGAGCTAGTGCTAGACAGGAATTGAGAAATCTTTTATCGTTACATGTAGGGAAACTGAAGCCCAGAGAAATGAGGGGCGGCTGGGGCACCTGGCTGACCCCTGGCAGAGCAGCTGGAAGCCAGCCAGGCCTTTGGTTCTCGGCCCGGCTCTTGCCCCACCACTGTGGCCTCCCTTTCTGCTCAGATCGAGACTACTTTTTATTTTAAACCTTTTAGGTTACAGACATACTCAGTGAGCCAATATTTTTTTGTAACCCCTATACAGCATGATTTTTCCCTTTTCTAGGAAAGTATTTCTTTCTGTGACTAAGGCTTCTGTGACCTCAACTTAAAAAAAAAAAACAATAAAACAGAGCTGTGGTACAGGAACATGTAAAAATGCCATTGCCTTGAAGACTGACAATAGCTGAGGGCTGACATAAACCTGGGAAGGGAGGGAGGAAAGAGAGGCCGGGTCTGAAATCCACCCACTTTGTCAGTGGCACAGCTAAGGCTCGCTGGCTGATGCGGAAGGTTCTAGCAGCTCCTCCACTGTCAACTCAGAAGCTTCTCTAAGGAAGCTTAACTGCGATCTGTGAGGAAACCGAAGAGGGCCCCAGAAAGGAGGAGTCCCGTGACCATGGTCACGGGGCAGAATGAGATCCTCAACCCACGTTTCCTGCTTTTAGCCACATGACCACAGGTGACAAAGGCTCTGAAGAGTCCCAAGAAGAGGCATTTAGCGGAAGACAAGTAAGCGCAAGTGAGGAAGTCATGTCAAAACCAGAGCCCTTAGCCACAGTCACCACCATGGTGCCCTCGGCATGTCCTAGGGGGTCCTCTAGGGCTTTACGCTGATCAGTTCTTCTCTGCAGTCTGTGTGACAGTGAGGACACCAAATCTCAATGGTTGACAGCAACAACTGTTGTATGTTGGCTGTGACAGGTGACCTCTACTTCCCATGACTTCCACACAGGCCACAAAGGGGATGGAAGGACCCTGTCCATCTTGCAGCCCAACAAGAAAGTCACAGTGGCACTCAGACCCTGTACTTGTTCATGGCACATGCCAGATCCATGCCAAAGCCACTGGTCATGTCCAGTCACACAGGCAAGCCTGGGGGGAGGGGGAGGGTCCCTGGAAAGAACACAGCAAGGCATATGACCATGGCTAGGGCAGCAGAGTGCACTAATGTTGTGTCTCCTCCAAAATTCATATGAAAGGGGGCCAGAGAGATGGCTCAGTAGAATAAGTGCTTCCCTGCCAAGCACAAGGGCCTGAGTTCAATCTCCGGTTCTGGAAAAAAAAAAAAAATTCATATGATGAAGCTCCAAAGTATAGAAAGTGGAGCCCTTGGGAAGCACATTAACACTCTGATAAAAGAGACCTGAGAGAGGGAGAGGGAGAAGGAGAGGGAAAGGAAAAGGGAGAGGAAGAGGGAGAGGGACAGGGACAGGGAGAGGGAGAGGGAGAGGGAGAGACAGAGAGAGAGACAGACAGAGAGAGACAGAGAGAGAGA
>NW_004524744.1:5265391-5273993 GCF_000260255.1 Octodon degus | reverse complement strand
AGAGAGAGAGAGAGAGAGAGAGAGAGAGAGAGAGAGAGAGAGAGAGAGTTCTACCATCCTCTCTCTGCCACCTAAGGACACGAGTAGCTAGTGGTTAGTAGCCCTGAGGATGGTCCACCTCTCAACCCAGCTTTACACAATCCGTGATGTCAGCCTCCAGCCTCTAGGCACTTGTGTGCATCTCCAGTGTGTGTATGTGAACATAAGATACATTGTTTTATATACAATATCTTCTAAGCCCCTAGTGTGCACGAATTTTTTGTGGTAGCCCTTCCTGACAAGGACAGGTGTGAGTGTGAGTGTGTACATAAAAGACTATGAAATATTTGAATCAATATACTGTCCTCTATGACAAAGGGATCACCATGTCATATTTCTTACCTCGTCTGATTTTTAACATAAGGCGAGTAAAAATATCATTGGGCACCTGAAATCCATACATTCAATGAGACCTGAGAACCTGCCCCACACATGCCCAAGGCTCTGTGCTCCCCACACCCCAGGCCCTGCTGTCTCAGGATCTGCAAACCCTCTGGCAGACACCAGTTCCCTCTTGAACTCCCTCCACCACCTGGAAATGTCAGCCCAGCACCTAAGCAAGACTGCAGCCATCTGTTATTTTTTACCTGCATTGGCAGATTCATTTATTTATTCAAAAGGTTCATATTGCGCATCTGTGGGCAGAACATGAACAAAGCAGCAGGCAGGGAAACAGCAGAGGCAAGCACAGAAGATGGGCGCTGCTCTCCAAGGCCCGGTGATGGGCACTGGGGATGCCTGAGATTAAATGAGAAATCATGAGTGTGTGTGAGCCCTGACTACTATGTGGTGGAAACAGGAGTACAAGAATTCTTCCCAGGGGAAGCCCCAGAGAAGGGTACACAAGAGGCATCGGGGCTTTGAAGGTTAGGCTGAGTACTGGGTGGGTGGGAAGGAGAGGAGAGCGAGAAGGTGCTGCTCAAGGGCTTGGACTGGAGGGCTCAGACTGGGTAGGAGGCACCTCACTAGAGTTTATATGCTGCCTTTGGTTTTTTGAGTCAGGGTCTCTCTATGTAGTTCAGAATGGCCTTGAGTTCACTATGTAGCCCAGGCTGGACTCAAACTCAAGGCAATGTCCCTGCCTCAGCCTCCTGAATGCTGGGGTCACAGGCATGTGTCACCATGCCCTACTTTAAACTAGCGTTTCAGTACTGGGTGACACTGCCCATAGGGTGTTAGGTTTTTCAGCAATGGTGGCATTGCAGAGCAGAAATAAAGAAGGGGGATACCTTTATTAACTGTGCACACTTGAAAGGGGTCAAGGGCAGGGAGATGGGCAGATCCCCTGACCTGAGACAGGGAGGCTGAGACTTTATGCACTCTTGCTAGAGGCGGAGTTTGAGGGGCAGGTTCAGTGACATCCAAGGAACTGAATGAAGGCTCTCTTGTGTGTATGGGAAAGGTAAAAGGTAGTTGTACCCAGGGTTGGAGTGGGGAAGAAGGAGGAAGTGGTCACTGGGAAGATAGGCTGTTGTTCTGGAGGATTCATCCATGTTGAATCAGGGTCATAATAATATAGTAGTGTGTACTTGGGCCAGAACCTGTCATAAGCACTAGGAAAAAATATTTTTACGAATCATGTAAATATCTTTAAATAGCACAATTACAATGAATTGTACTTCATCAGTGTTGAAAACATAAGAGGCTTCCCAGGGCAGGGAAGAGCCAGAGAAAAATCTCCAGTTGTGTGAATGGGAGAACAAGGGAAAAGAGAAAGCCAAAGCCCCTGGATGTTGCAGCCTCCTTGCTGGTAAGGGCAGGTGGTTTAGCTTAGAATTTTAGCCCAGCATGGGCTCTGGCATCAAAGAACCCAAGCTTCAAAGTCTGGTCTGACATTTCACAGCTGTGAAACTTCTGGCAAGTTCTTTAACTTCTCTGAGCCCCAATGACCCCATCTATAATAGTGAAAAAGATTTCCTAACTGCAGGAACTGCAGGATAAACAAGCTAATAAGTGTAATGCATGTAAGATAGGCTGGGCTATCAAGAGCTGTTTGCTGTGGTTATGAGTGATCCATGAAGATGAACTGGCATGCATTTGAAGGAACTGCAGGGCATTCAGAGAGCAGTAAGTCACAGAGACAGGGTCTTAGAGGAGCCCCTACATCAATGAATAACAGTGGTATTGTAGTATAGGCCATCTGCAGGGAGATGCTGGGAGGGTGATCGGAAAGATGGAGCCTTGCAGGGGGCGGGGGTCGTCTCTGTGTCTGAAGGGAGCCAGGGTCAGGCCTGCCTGGATCAGATTCTACTGCACAGTTCAGATGGTAATCCAACCACCCGCTCAGGGTCACAGGCAGCTCTTTTCACTGTCACTGTCTTATTAGCAGGTTTACTGTGCCCACCTCTGGTAATTTGGACCAAGCTCTCTGGAGCTAGGACTTGTTGTGAATGAGGCATTACATCCAGGAGTGAAGTGGTTTGTGCTACCATCATTTACTACCTGTGTGATTTGGGGAATGCCCCGTGTTCCTTGTGAACTTCTTTCTCTTTCTCATTTGCAAATAAGACAGTGACCTCAGGCTCAGACCAAACAGGAAAATGATGCCAATCTGCAGAAGGAATCCCAAGGTAACCAGAGGCCTGTCATTGTGATTGATTGTCCTCTCTTCCCAGTGCCAAACGGAGCAGAGAGGAGGAGCTTGACTCTCAGCCCTGGAAGATGTCAAGGGTGTCCTGACCCACAGTCTTGCCTGACCCCTGGACCCCACTACCTGAATCTTGCTTCTCAGGTGTAGTTCTGTTGAGTCATTCTCCATGCAAAGGAAGCAGCTTATTCCCCAGCAGCACTCCACTCCTATTTTGATGTTAATTTTATCATTACCTGTGTGGATTACAGATTTCTGGTCCCAACCAGCTGCCCTCCCCCCAATTGGAGTAGAATGAATACGACCAGGACTCGCTCCTGGAATGGCTCAATACTGGGCATCCAAGGAGCTTTGCTATTTCTCAGTGAACAGATTCTGGCAGCAAAGACTGCTGTGAGTTCTCTCTCAATAATTTTCTGGATGTATATCTGACAAGCTGGCTCTCAGAACTCCCTGGCCCATAGATGCCATTTGCCAGCTAGTAGGTGGGCAGCATTTGATAATATCTGAAGAAAGTGTGATGCAAATTGTTCTATGTTTAAATTGGGGGAGCTTGACTTCTCATTTTTTTTTGACTTTGCGTTTTTATTCTCAGTCAATTGTTTTAAAATATTCACTCATCCCACTGAACAACGACCTGCCTTTTTATTAGCATTCCCTTCTCACTCACCCTGCCTCCCAAGCAGACAGGCATTTTCTTGTTTTTCCTTTCTTTTCCTTTAATGTACAGTCGGGCTTGTCTGAGGAGACACCCAAATGCCAGAGCAACGGAGCGCATAATCGGCATTTACTGTGGGCTCTGCTACATTTTCCAGCCAGAAGGATGGGGGCGCCGGGAGGGTGGGGATCTTTGTGCACGGGCTTTGTGCGGTGGGGCTGCCAAGCATTGCTATTCCAGCCCTTAAACCTGCGCCAGACTGTTAATGTCTTAATGCTTATTCAAGTGTCAGGGAGTGCTGGCAGATGTCAGAGAGAATGGGAGGCTGTCAATAAGGAAATTACTTACATTCGCGGGGTGACGGCAGCAGTCTGTCAGGTAGCGTTTGAGAGGATGTCAAGCTGGAAAGAGGGAAGCAGGAGAAGAAAAGACGGCTGCAGCAAACAGCATGGGGGAATGCCCTTTAAAAAAATGGTTTAGAGATATTTTATTTTTCTTTTATTTCCAGAGCTGAACGCCAGACATAGCAGTCATAGGTCAAAGAACCAACAGGAAGGTGTTGCCTATCTCTGAGGACCCTAAACACAAAAGCGGGCTGACACAGAGGGCTGAGAAGGCAGCAAGAACCTGTTCCCTGATCCTCCAGAAGCATAGAATATATGTTACATATTTTATTCAACAACTATGTAAAATATCTGCCATGTGCTATTGTGGTAAATACTTCCCAAAATATGCACAGGGAGGGGCTGGGGAGATGGCTCAGTAGAATAAGTGCTTGCCTGGCAAGCACAAGAGCCTGAGTTCAATCCCCAGTTCTGAAAAGAAAAAAAAAAAAAAAAAGCACAAAGATTACATTTTGAAATCCCCTATTTTTTTTTTCCCAGAACCGGGGATTGAACTCGGGCCTTTGCACTTGCCAGGGAAGCGCTTATTGCACTGAGCCATCTCCCTGGCCAAAGATTACATTTTAAAACACTTTCTGTGCCCCCACATGCCTACAATCCCAGCACTAGAGAGGCTGAGGCAGGAGGATTACTGTGAGTTAGAGGCCAGATTGGGCTACAAAATGAGTGCAAGACTGTCAAAACAAAAACAGAAGACCAAAACAAATAAACAAAACAGATTCTTTAAATTCTAGGGAGAAATGGCACACTTTCTTTGTGGGTTTAGGATTTTAGGAGTTTGACAGAAGGAGAGTGTGACCCGTGTAGCCTTCTAGCCCACCTTCTTTGCCTGGATCCATTTCCTTTCAGGTCTGTAGAATCTCTATGCATCCCTCCAGCATGTGTATACTGTGTGCCTGAGTAAGGAGGGGACAGACATACTGTTGTCATTAATCAATAATCAGCGGCAATGGTCCAGTTACCAGGAAAAGAACTACACCAGTCTTCACAAATCTTGTCACTTAGATGAGAGGTGAGGCCCTCAGAATCAGCCTGAAAAGAGAAGACTGCTCCAATGGTGTCCCTGAAAAACACCATTGAATTTAGAGAGACTGCGTGTGACAGTCCTGCTTGTAGGTGATGACCAGCGCTTCCAGGGGCTGTCTACACTTACTGTGCTACATTTCCTGTCTAATGTACCATGGCTCCCTTTCTTACCTTAGAATTTCTCCAAGATGGAATGAAAGAGAAGTGAGACGCATCTGTTTGCTAGTATTAGACTGGCCAAGGAAGAGCAAATATTTTACTTATGGAAACTCCAGGCTGAAAGATGGCAGAAGATGCAAGAAGACAGGCATCAAAGACAGAGACCTCCAGCCCCCTGCAAGATGCAGCTGTAATGATCAGTCCTTATGAGGACAAAACCCTCTGGGTTTGCTGCCTGTTCAGCATAAAAGGGTGGCCTTAGGGAAATTTCAGAGCCCCACTTCCCGAGGCCCCTCCCTCCTGAACCTCTGTCTTCCCTTGGAAAAGGATGCAGTTGGGTTTCTGGTTCGGAATGTGCCTCCCTGCTGGCCTGGCTGTGTATTCGATAATTTCCAGGGCTCTGACTTCAGTCGATTTCACACCAGCAAGGGCCAAGGCCACAAGGCTTTTGAAGTGTCCCAAAGACCTTTGACACCTCCCCCCAGGAGGGGATGAGCACACCCCTGCTTGAAGAATGCTGTGAGGCTTAACACATCCCAGATGTATTCTTCCTGAGATACTACCCACTGAGGAAGGAGGAAGGATGCATAGGTTTCTTAGAAGAGTCTATTCCCTGGGCTTTCTTTTTCCCTTAAGTGGAAGTAGAGAGCAACCAGGCTCTGCATGTTAACTTTGAAATATCTTTCATCCCTGTGGCTGGAGGTTCTCTGCTTCCTCTTCCACTGACCCTAAGAATAGGTACAGTCAACCTGAGCCTTTCTCCAGCCTGCTGTGAAAGTATGCTCTGGGGCAAAGTCTGAATCAGGCAACCTGGAATTTAGGTTCACAAGAGTACCTGAAAACAGAAAAACATGTAGACAATCAGCACCTTGGCAAAATCCAGGGAATCGCAGCAGACCTTAACAGAGCTTTACAGTTCCCACATGTATTCATCTTCCAGCTTGTTTACTTACACTGTCCATTTACCTAAGTGATTATTTTCAACAAATTAAAATTCATTGTAATCACTTTTTAAAAAAGAAGGAAAATCTATAGTATTTTCAAAACCATTTTCCCTTTCCTTAATATTGTCATTGCTGTTATTCTGAATGTAATTCTTTTATTTTTTTTTCCCACTGGATACTTGTCAAGGGGCCAACCAGAAATACAATAACAAAGCCACAAACACTCATTTTTTAAGCATGTACTGAATGCTGGTACAAGCTCTTTGCATTCTTTATCTCACTAAGATAATTTTAGCCAATCCCTTATCCCTCTTTTGTAGGTAGAGACTAAAATTTAGAAATTTTAAACAATTTAGGGACCCTAGATTAGTAATCCCAGTTTAAGAGCGTAATTACTGTCAACTATAACATATGTCTTTTAAAATGCTCTTGTGATATTATAATACCTTCTGTTTTTCCTTCATGATACTTATGAGAATTTTAATTGTACATTTACTTATGTAGATATTTAAGAAAATATCACTCATGGATCCTTGGTATGAGAGTAGCAGAAATCATATCTATTTTTGCTGTTATTAAGGCTGTTGCGTGTAGGATTATAATAGAAAATAATAAATAAAGTAATTAATAACAAAATGAACTTCTATCTGTCTAACTCCTGAAAATGAGAATTCTTACATCAGGCAGTAAAATCATTTTTAAATTTAGTCCTACATGAGGGGATATTCAAACTGCTATACAACATGTTGAGTAGCCTAGTACTGTCTGAGTTACAGAGTTCAAACCCTACCTCCACTACTTTTAACTATTTGATCTTAGACATGTTATTTTCCTTCTCTGTGGCTTAGTTTCTTCATTTGTAGAATGGAGCTAATAGAAGAACCCATCTCAAGCAGGAGGGTTCAGTGAATGTGCAGCCTCACAGGTCAGTACGTGGCGCTTAGAAAGTCATGTGTGTGTGTTGGACATCATCATTTTTAGAAGCCATCTTAGTATGTAGAAAATATCCCAGTGTAAGGCCACGCAGAGACTGCTCTGTGAAAGCCTTCTTCTTCTCCTTCCTACAACTCCTGAGGTAACAATCCTAGAGAAGCACTGTGAGGTCTTTTCATTCTCAGAAAAAACACTCAAAGTAAGTCTGTCTTGGGATGTGGATCCATTTTTTACCCTACAAATTCAGAAATGAAATAATGTAACAAAGATAAATTATTTTTAAAATTATAAACATACAGGGCCAGCAAGATAGCTCAGTGGACTAAAGCACCTACTTAGGTAAGTGCAAGCAAGCACAAGGACTGTGGTTCGACCCCTGGCACCATATGCCATGCCAGCCTCACCCCCAGGGCAGGCTGAGCTGGGCAGAGTCCCAGCACACTGGTGCTTGTCCATAATCACAGCGCTGGGGAGGCTGAAAGCAGGAGGATCACCACAAATCTGAGCTGCACAGTGAGACCTTGCAACAACCAAATACATTAAAAAAAAAAAATTATAGCCATACCTTACAAATAATCCCCCAAGAAATCTCCAATACTCTCCCATAGACTGTATCCTCTGCACAATTTGTTAGTAATCTTTGAGTGGGGCAGAGTGGTCATGGACCTAACTAGCGCCCCACAGTCCCACAGTTCATCGTGATGCTATTAGCTGCCTCTTGTTTCTTCAAGAAGTAAATAAAGATGACATGATTCACATCATTGTGATGGCTAAAATCAGAAATGCTCACTCCAAATTGTCTATAACATCCCCCCTTCCGGCACCATATCCCTTTCCACAGCCATCCCAGTTGGGAATGTGGGAATGACCACTGTTCTGTCTTCCCTAGCCACTTTGTGAGTGCTTCTCAGCCTGCCTGGGATCAGGGTTCTCAGGTGCCTCTTCTCATTCTTCACTTCTTTCCTGAGTTCAAAGGTTCAGATCATAGAAGTAAGGCAGTAGAAAAATGAGGCATTTGGGCTAGGGACATAGCACAGTGGTGTAAGTGCCTGCCTGGCAAGTGCAAAGCCCCAATTTTGATCCCCAGTACTGCAAACACACACACACAAGAGTCATTTGGTTGGGAATTTGCCTTCATTCCTGCTCCTGACTGGATACGTGCTTTGCAGCAAGCTGTCTGGTCTTTCTTCACTTCATTCTACTCATCCCTGAAAGTGACTCATTCTTCAAAAGCGTATTCTGGGAATGCTTTTTTTCCTTCTTCTGACCTAGCTGTTTACATCTGTGTTGCAATAGCAGGAACATCAGTACTATTTTCAATGTAAATGTTCCAAAATCTTTCATAATTATAATGTAGTTTGGTTACCTACCCAGTATTGAAAGATGGGACTGGGATGTAGTTGTAGTTGAAAGATGGGACTGGGACTAGGTTGAGTGCTAGCGTAGCATGCATGAGGCCCAGAGTTCAACCTCCAGTACTAGAAAGTAAAGTTGTAAGGCATTAATAAGCACAATCAGTGTATTTCTAGATAAAAATTGACTAAAGATAGAAGATATATGACTTGACAAGGTCTCAGAGACCCCAGACACTGATATATTTTACTGTGGTCTTTTAGACATTTAGGATGGACTTGTTGTATGCACCACACTGGGCAAAGTGCAGAGATATGCAATGCTGCTGTTCCTTTCTGTCATAGAATGCACAAAGGTAAATGGTAACCTAAAGCAGTGGATGCTAAGAGACAAATGAACAAACCATAATGATAATGTTTCATCTTGTTGATTGGTCTCTGAATAATCCCTCCCTCTCGCTCCCCTCCTCGTCCTCCTCTTCCTCCTCCTCCTCCTCCCC